>NC_064922.1:864652500-864955530 GCF_023897955.1 Schistocerca gregaria
ACGGGAAAATTTGAAAACGTCAAAAACATATGTTTTGACACAGCACAGGGAAAACTGTGCGACTGTGAATCTGTTGCATTCATTTGTTGCAGTTTGTGACAAACTCTTATGTTTTCATTACTTTTTTGAAAGTGATTATCACATCCACAAGAAAACCTAAATCGGGCAAGGTAGAAGAATCTTTTTACCCATTCGCCAAGTGTACAAGTTAGGTGGGTCGACAACATATTCCTGTCATGTGACGCACATGCCGTCACCAGTGTCGTATAGAATATATCAGACGTGTTTTCCTGTGGAGGAATCGGTTAGCCTATGGCCTTGCGATCAAATGTTTTCGGTTCCCATTGGAGAGGCACGTCCTTTCGTCTACTAATCGCACGGTTTTGCGGTGCGGTCGCAAAACACAGCCACAAAACTTATTACGGTGAACAGAGACGTGAATGAACGGACAGATCATAACTGCGAAAATAAAGAAATTGAACTTTTCACTCGAGGGAGGACTTGAACCAAGGACCTCTCGTTCCACAGCTGCTCACGCCAACCACGGGACCACGGCTCTCCTGACGTCATATTATCCTTAATGTTGCCTATCTTGCACATAGACTACTCAGTTCGTATATTCTGCTTATTTTCCCATAGTTCCACACAACTTCTTCCTGTTTCCTTGTTTGATCTGTGTTCAGTTTTTCAAGGCCTGTCCACTGTGCCAACGTATAACTAAATCTGAGGGGGGAGCGATGGGGAGGTTCCCTTGTAAGAAATATTTCATAAATGTGAGGAAATCTCAAATGATACTGTCGCAGAAGAAGCTGATTAGCACCGTGGTGCCGTGGTTATGACACTTAACTGTTAAATGGAGGTTCGTGAGTTCGAAACTCACCTGGACTGTAAAACTTAAATTTCTCTATTCGGTTCAAGTACATTCTAGACGTATCCACAAATGTCAAGAATCATTGTACTGGAATGTTCTGTAACTGTATATATACTGTAGTTGTTGTGGTCGGAGGCAGTTCGCTTGCGCTATTGTATGTGAAAGTGCTGAATAAACCTTCGTTAAGTTAGTGTTCGTCATTCATCTAATTACACCTTCTTCTACGTCTAATGTCTGATCCCAATTTTGCTCAAAATTACAGAGAGAAGGGCCGGACCAAAATCAGATACAAGTAATTCGTATATCCACATATCACTCATCCAGCAATCCGGCCGTGAGGTATATGTGTGAAATAGGCAGGTTATGCCACACTTGTTTTCATGACAACCGCCAATCCGGGGACAGATAAGTATCATTGAGAAAAACTGGAGAGATTATTCTAGAAATGAGATCGAAAAGTTTTCTGGAGATTTGATATGCTTTCCTCCACGTACAGAAAATATGACGGATAAAGAGGAAAAGCTACTTAAAGATAGGTTATGTTGTTTAGTGTGTATGGCAGTTTGATATTCTGGCAGACAAAAGCGTAGTTATTGAGAGAATACATTCTCTTGTGATTATCTTTCTGTGGCTAACTGAAGAAACTATAAGGAACAACTATACCAAACACATTAAATAATAAATTTTTCTAAATACTTTTCGATGCAACTATCGATCGATTAATATCGATATGTGTATGTTGAATGTGGAGAGACATCTTTATAATTTATGAAGGAGATTAATTTTACGTACGTATTACGTTGAAAAGATGAAAAGGTGTAAAACTTTCTATGTATAATTTGAAATGACTGCACTGGTGCAAGGGCGTAAATAACCATTTAATGAAAGGTAAAAATGATTCCACAGAAGTCAAGCATTTTGATTGAACGGCAGGCTTCGTACACGATGCTGTCACGTGCGCAACAGCAGGGGGAAGCAGAATGCAGCGAGGACTCGAAGTGAGCGGATCCGTCGTTAGATGTAAAATTCATGTTGCGCTAAATTGTAGATCACAACATTAGCTTCCTTAGAAAATCGACTGCACTCAGAACCACTGCTGAAAAAGCTAAGATAGCTGGTAAGTATTAGGGGGCCACGGCCTGTTTCCCTCCCTGGCTATAACAGAGTTTCAGAAACTCCACCTCCTGGCTATTATGGGAAATGGACAACTTGGAAGTCCCTGAACAGACTGAGACGTGGAGCTGTAGATAGAGGTTAATCTGGCCAGACTGTTCATCATATGCTGCAATGCTGTGACCAGTCCCCCCTCTACAGAAGACGAACTTTATCAAGGAGCAGAAAATGAGTTGGAAGTGGCCAAGTTTTGGGCAAAACTAATATACCCGTAACTGTGTACAGTATGTATGATTATGTCACGAGAAGAAAGTAAATAAAATAAAAGATCCTCTAATACGTTGGGACAAGAAGCGACAGTACGGCGGGTCAACAACATGCTGCTGGCGCTAGATCTGCGTCAGAGCTCGTTATCTCCGGCTAAACACCAGGCACTGTTCGCCACAGCGATTTATTAATTTAACGCTCGCGTGACTATTCGTACACAGAACTAACAATTTTACTTACCGTAAAACACGCACTCTGATTCTAAACCCTCAATTCTTTCCTCAGAGTAATTCTGCCAGTTGAACGTCAACACTCCTGTAGTTGACGAATATTCGCTTTTCGTAACTGAAGGGCGCCAAACGTCTTCTGTGACTTCTAATGGGTCTATGGTGTACTGCCTATCTGATCGATAAAGTTTGTCCTTATATCATAGAAATTCCTTTTGCGAACGTTACACGTACCCGAAAACGCGGCAACGTCTTTCTTAGTGCGGTATATTATTAAACCGAAATGGCAGAGAACGTAAGTTTTGTTAAGACTGAAGATCAAAAGGCATTCGTAATTTTTAGCAAAGACATTTAAACACATTATAGACTAAGATTATTCGAGCTTCTTGAAGCAGGTTATTGCAACCGACGTATTTATGAAACTGACTTGTGTTTTTTGCCAAGTAAATTATTCAGTACAGTATTTAGACAAAAATTTGGTTAGCTTATTTTTCAGGGTATTAAACTGCAGAACAACTGAAGTAACAAAACAAAAAGTTACGACTTTAGTGGATCACATATTGCGAAACCGGCTTTAACCAATGCTAAGAACCAGAAAGTTAGACTTCTACTATTCAGAGTGAGTCGGATTTCACAGTTTATAGCTGCAGTGTAGACAGCTTTTTACAACCCAATGAATGTTATCAAACACTAATGTGAAGAACGCCACGCATGTTAAAAACCGTTATTTTGTGGCAGTGCTCGAGGTTAACTGGCTAAGCAGTTTCTACCAGTGACGACATCGCACCTCACTGAAATGTTACTGCAACGTCTCGACACGTTTGACAAAATGAGAAATATATCAGACATGGTGAATAGGCGCACCGAAGAGAAATTTAGGTATATAATTAAAATGCATCTGAGTAGTAGGGCAAATTTCATATGGCCCCACGTTGGATTATTGCCAAATTTATTCAAGATGGCGGATCCAAGATACGGCAACATCGCAATGATGTCATGGAGGAAAGTTCACATTTTGTGGGATACCTCCACTAACCTAAACCCCTCCCTTCCCCCCTCCCCCCATCACTCCCTCAGAAAATGATGGGAAGTTCAAATTCCAGCAGGACAGTGCAACACACCATGGCTACCTCCATTAACCTGAGTAAATGACGGGAAAAAAGATCACTTAGGCTACCTCCACTAACCTAAGTCATCCGACTGCCACCTCTTCCTAGGAATTGGCAAGGAAAGGACTTGGCCTGTGCTGGATAGGATGTACAGAAGTCTTTATTTTGAATGCAGTGTTTATTTAAACAATTTGAGGCAGTAGCTCCATCCAGTGTGTCCACCATGTGGTCCAGAGTCCAGCTGACCTAGTACACAGCACTGCCACCAAAGGGCACTGTCATCCCTTCCATCACATAATCCAAGATGGTGGTCTGTGGGAAAAATGGTGGAAAAAGGACTCAGCCTGCTCTAGGCTGCTGGAGAGAGGAAGGAGTGTATTTATTTTGGAGCAGTTTATTTAGGGATGGATTTCACATAGTTTATTTATTACACTTGTCGTGTACATAGTTCTGCATAGTCAGCGCATACACAACTTTCCCACTAGAGCGCGCCCTGCTAAACACAACAGTGCAGGCGCAGCGCTCGTCCATCTCCACGCTACGAGATGGCGCTGCCTTAGAGACAGACCAAATTCTGCTTCTGCTGATCCGCGTATTAATATGTAACACAGCCAATGAGATTGCTGCTAACATAGATCCTTTTCTCCTCGCAGATCACACTCGCGCAGTCATACATGAATGCGCGAGGTATTATAACGAGTGTACAGAACTCCGATCGGTCAGTCTGCATTTCTCTGCACCAGTCTGTACCAGTCTGCATTAGTCTGTACCAGTCTGCACGAGTTCTACATTTATCTGTACCAGTCTATAGTCACGTTTCAGTCTGCACCTAAGAAGATTATCATATTCCTGTACATAGCCATGAAGGTAAATGTATAGACACTTTGTCAAGTATCAGAGATATGTGAGAATAAGATTAACGTACCAAGATCAAAGGAACTTCAGATTGTCAATTGTAAATAGCATCCAAGTTACGTAATGTCTATGCTTTTTATTATTTTAATAAATTTGTGTGAAAATTAATCAAGTTCTGTTTAAAGTTGGTCACCGTGAATCTGATACTTTAAGTGTGCAAGTGGCATTTCTGACCTAACGGCAGAAGATAAAGACGCCACGATAAGACCACGAGACATACTGCTGACACTCGCCTACTTCGTTAGAGCAACAAGTTAAATATTCTGATGGTGTGTGTGTACCGAAGGTCTTACAGTACGCACACCACAACACTGATACAAAACACTAACTCTGACGTGCTTGGGGACACAATATACAGCCAACAGGCCTGCAAACTACACGTAAATTATCAAAATAGTGCAGTACACTGATGTACAGACTTGCAAACAACTCGTTAATTACCTAAATAATGTAGTAAACAGCATACAGACCTGGAAACTACTCGTAAATCACAGGACTAATCCAGTACAATGATGTGCAGACACGAAAACAACTCGAAAATTGTCAAAATAACGCATGTAAGACTTTCTACAGACGTGCTCACTACCCGTAAACTATCCAAATAATGCAGTACACAGCATACAGACCTGCATAAAACTCGTACATTATTGAAATATTGCATAACACAGCCTACAGACTTGCTCATAAAATAATGCAACAGACACGCAAACGACTCGTAAATCATCAAAAAATAATGCATATAAAAGGCTCTGCAAGCACTCTCACAAAGCTTAAACAGCCGAAAATCATGCAGTTCGCAAACATTAAGTGCAAGTAAAAAAGACTTTCGAACTGTCGTCAACCGCGACGTATCAGCAAACTGTTCCAATGTGCACACCCAGCGACGCTACTGCAAGCCACCGCTGGTCAGACGAATGCAGGGGCACGAGCTATTGCTCTCAGGCCGCTACCACATACATCCATTAGGTGAAAGTCGCCTCTGTATTCGGGTATACAGTTAGAATTCTTAGAGTGTTATACTGACTTCACATGTCTATGTAAATAAGAGCCAAGTCACCCTCTGGACATGCACGCTTTTACCGTTGCTGGCGCGACGCCTATCTAACTGCGTTCCAGCGAAGACCTAATTGCCGAGTAACTCACCCTCGCAGATGCAGTAAAAAGGTTCTCAATGCCATACTGACTTCACAAGTCGCGCTATAAAAATCTGTTCCAATGCTTCCCACAATAGCACAGAGTGTATTCTTAGTTATCCTAATGGGACATGTGAGATGCCTCCGTCCGTGAAAGTGTTTACTGTGACTGACGCGTACCTGTAAGTTCAGTGTCAAGCAAGAGGTGTCTGCATAGTGGCTCACACACGCAGGCGCATGTAAAAGCTTCTCAATATTATACTGACATCATATGGCTATGTAAATAAGAGCCACATCGACCTCTCAGAAATTGTAGAGTGTCCAGAAATAGTTAACGGTCGCTTTTGTAGGAACTTTCGTGATGCCTCAGCTTGTCCGCATGGAAATTCTTTTCCTAACAGAACCTATTTACGAAAATAGCTCAAAATAAGGCGGAATGCATTCCCCCTGATGGTCCTAAAGTGGTACTCCATCCATCACGTGTTACCCTTGCTGGAAATCGTTAAGTCCTGCTTTCAACACACATGTCCGAAACGCATACGTTCTCACCTCTATACAGGGGCTCCTATGCCCCGGCCCAAAGGATGTCTTGTGAATGAATGGAGCATTATGACCGGCTCTTGCTGAATTTACCGGCCAAATTACTGATGATGCTGGTGTGCAAGCACTGTTCGTCTTTTTCTTTCTGCGAACGAGACTTTCAGCGACAAAACTAGTTTGTACAGATCGCCATATTGCACTGAAATTTAAAGCTTGCAAAATTGGCCTACAAATCGCCCATACTGAATCTTCTCACATTTTCACACGATCACAAAAGCTGTCCAATTCAGACTTAGTTGGCTATTGAGCCATACAGAGGACAATACAGTTACAGCTACATTCCCAAATTCCAGCAGGCCTCTCCATTCAGACAGCTCCTACTATTAGCCGGAAACATGAATCATTCCCGCCAAAGGGTAATGGCACTGCAAGCCAAGCACGCGTAGACAGAATCATCCTAGGAAATGTGCCACATATATATTTTATCACTGTACTTACAATTAAATATTACAATTGCGGTCTCAATTGGATGACAATCGACAATGAGCGAAGTACTGGAAATATACCCTGCTGACGGCTGTGGCTCTGGAAATAGAGGTACCTGTACCATTCTTATAACCTAACATACTCATCCCTTTGCTGCCACAGTGTTCTACATCAAATCCATACCTTCCTTACTACTGGACATAGTCATTTCCTTTTCACATGTTCGAACACACACACACATACTTTATAAGCCTGATGCTCAAGGTGAACCTATCATGCTTCCCCTGCTACTAAGTGTAATACTTCGCCAATAACTCATTCCTAGCGATACCAAATAATACTGAGAGAAAATCAGCGATGGATGGACATGTCTCATAAGTTTTTCTTGTGAGTGATACGGCTGCGTCTTAGAAAGGGAGGCATAATCATCTTAGATACCGCTAGATGTTAAAAAAAACAGGTTCGCAATGACCATATTACTATCACAATTGGTCTTGGTTCTACGCATGCACACAAGTATGCATGTTATAAGCTGTACCGGCTTCACAAATCGAGGTGTGGCATTACCTCCAAATTAAGTGGTTTTTCCAGACAAATACCGCGACACTGAATATAGACGGTGATCGCTGGAGTGTATGTTACCAGACCGACAGTTCGGTTACATGTCGCCAACGGTGCAGCCTCATAACAAAATTGACTAACTCTGAAAGTGATTCGGCTAAGGAACGTGGTATGAAACCGGTATTTGCAACCCTCTTATGCCACTGCTAGGTATTTATCAACAATTTATGATGCATACTGTGCCGATGCCACGTCAGAGGTTCAGTGATATATCGACGGAATTATAGGTGATAGTTGACTGAGAAGAATCACAAACAGTAGATGGTGTGCTGATTGAGGGAGTAAGAAATGTACATTAGCTTTTCAGATCCCTAGTGCAACGCTTTCCGGTAGAAATGATGTCCTTGGTTTGGAATCAGTTCTTTTCATTCAACCACATACCTGCGTCGTATCCGATGGAGAAGTCCTTTAATGATTGCAGCCACTAGTGAACCATATTTCTGGCACTCTCATGTCTCGAAACGAGTCACCTTTAAACTATCTGCTAGAGTGAAATTTGAGATAGTCCTACGCCTCTTACAACTCCTACCATTTCTGCAGATTTGTGCATGTGATCATTCCAATTTATGTCGGAACTGAGCAGAGGTCGAAGAGAGCTATATCCACTGTGGTGTCACCGCCAGACACCACACTGTCTAGGTGGTAGCCTTTAAATCGGCCGCGGTCCGTTAGTATACGTCGGACCCACGTGTCGCCACTATCAGTGATTGCAGACCGAGCGCCGCCACACGACAGGTCTAGTCTAGAGAGACTCCCTAGCACTCGCCCGAGTTGTACAGCCGACTTTGCTAGCGATGGTTCACTGACTACATACGCTCTCATTTGCAGAGACGACAGTTTAGCATAGCCTTCAGGTACGGGGTTTGCTACGACCTAGCAAGGCGCCATATTCAGTTACTATGTCTTCTGAACAGATAATATTGTGAATCATGTACCGTCAAGAACGATGTTCATCATTAATGGATTAAAGTTAAGTATCAAAGTAATTATGTCCGCTTTCGAATTCTAATTCCTTGTCATGTTCCAGACCTCACGTCAGTATAGTTCTTCCCTCCTCATGTCAGCGTGCGTCAGTTAAAACGCGTGAGTTTCGGCCTCAGAAAGATTAAGAAAAGGCAAACCTACCTTTCTAGCATTTGTAGACTTAGAGCAAGCTTTTGACAATGTTAACTGGAATACTCTCTTTAAAATTCTGAAGGTGGCAGGGGTAAAATACAGGGAGCGAAAGGCTATTTACAATTTGTACAGAAACCAGGTGGCAGTTATAAGAGTCGAGGGGCATGAAAGGGAAGCAGTGGTCGGGAAGGGAGTGAGACAGGGTTGTAGCCTGTCCCCGATGTTATTCAATCTGTATATTGAACAAGCAGTAAAGGAAACAAAAGAAAAATTCGGAGTAGGTATTAAAATTCATGGAGAAGAAATAAAAACTTTGAGTTTCGCCGATGACGTTGTAATTCTGTCAGAGACAGCAAAGAACTTGGAAGAGCAGTTGAACGGAATGGATAGTGTCTTGAAAGGAGGATATAAGATGAACATCAACAAAAGCATAACGAGGATAATGGAATGCAGTCAAATTAAATCGGGTGATGCTGAGGGAATTAGATTAGGAAATGAGACACTTAAAGTAGTAAAGGAGTTTTGCTATTTGGTAGACTGGCAATGGCAAGGAAATCGTTTCTGAAGAAGAGAAATTTGTTAACATCGAATATAGATTTAAGTGTCAGTAAGTCGTTTCTGAAAGTATTTGTATGGAGCGTAGCCATGTATGGAAGTGAAACATGGACGATAACTAGTTTGGACAAGAAGAGAATAGAAGCTTTCGAAATATGGTGTTACAGAAGAATGCTGAAGATTAGATGGGTAGATCACATAACTAATGAGGAGGTTTTGAATAGAGTTGGGGAGAAGAGGAGTTTGTGGCACAACTTGACAAAAAGAAGGGCCGGTTGGTAGGACATGTTTTGAGGCGTCAAGGGATCACAAATTTAGCATTGGAGGGCAGCATGGAGGGTAAAAATCGTAGAGGGAGACCAAGAGATAAATGCACTAAGCAGATTCAGAAGGATGTAGGTTGCAGTAAGTACTAGGAGATGAAGAAGCTTGCACAGGACAGAGTAGCATGGAGAGCTGCATCAAACCAGTCTCAGGGCTGAAGACCACAACAACAACAATAGTAACACGGTGTTGGCTCTTCTGCCAACACAACATCCACCACCTTCTGCAACCTGTGTACAAACAGAGTGACCTGAGTTAGTGCGACAGTACCATGTTTTGACCATTTTCCTGTCATTTTTCGCAATTGGTCGATTTTTTTGTCAGTTCTACCCATGTGTTCATAACATAACCTATCGTTTCGTGTTCTAAAATTGCTTATAAATGCAGTACAGCTACCAACACATAGCGCAAATGCACCATTTTTCTGATCAGGAGGCATAGTATAACACTGTACTAGATTGCATCCAGTCTACGTATAAATTGAGGGAATATACACCAAAATGCGGGGAAACTAAGGAAGTACTTGCGTGTCTTCTGGTTGGCAAAGAACAATTTGTACACAGGAGCAAGTATGTGATAGCAAGAGGAATCCGAGAAAACGTCGACATGAAAGCGAAGGGAACCAGAAAAACAGTCACTCTTTTCCGTCGAGTCAGCATTATACCGTATGTCTATTGAGATAACAGTGATACACGCATGTTGACTACTATATTAGACGCTTTTCAGGAAGACAGAGAACTATCTGCCTCTAACCTTGCATGAATCTGAGTTAAAGGATAACAGAGAGTGGACGGGGTGATCGATTGGGATGGTGCAATAACGAGGTACAATTTAATGTTAGACTGATGATGCATTCTAGAGAGGGAGATGTTGTTACAGGTCATTTGACCATTTTTTCCGCTGTTCTGTCAGGAGCATCAGTCGCATGGCATAGCCTGTGCTCCACTCGTATACAACCATATGTTCTGTATGTGATTTAGAGCACTGTCTATTTGCGATCGTTAACGGCAAGCCTCTCGGTCATCAGAGGACCTCCATCTCCTGTGTGATAAAACGTGACACATTCCCCTGAACGATCTATGATTTATGCTATGTACTCCATCCCCCTAACGCATCTTTGATGTAAAATCAAGACTTCAGATTCATAAATAAGTTAGCGAAATGTGGTTGTGAGGTACTGCATTGCCCGTGTATTCATTTGCATGGCTGATGTGCTGTTTACAGATTGAGTGGCGGAATGACTTGTAACTTTCACATGTCGGACGATGCTGCTATGCGTTTATCTGTTTCCTTGTAAGACATATTCCCGTTACTAACCATAATTTTATATAGGTCTGATGCAGGCATAGTATAATTTCTGAAGTGTGATCGGGTGTGAACCGTGGATGCTATACATCTCTGGAAAGCTATATTGTGCATGTATCACACAGAGCCAATGTTTTAAGGAAGTAGTTTTTTCGTTTTACAGTTTGTTATCATAGTTCATTGTGGAGAAATTTTGCAAGATGGGTGTATGTCATGCATTGGAAATATATTTCTTACACTGGAATATTAACAGCGCTGCATTCTACACTACTGATAGGTCAGAAACTCAAGCGATCTAACATTATAACCTGTTTTAAGTGCAGAACTGTGTAGCCTTAGGAATGATTGTGTTTATGTTATCTCTTGCCAGTACCCTCCTGGTACTGATACCAGACACTGGAACAATACTTTAAAATTGATAGCTTAGTTGATTTACGTAAAATACTTCGAACTCCATCCGTCTGGAGCTCCACCATGCATAAAAATCACCGATTTCTTGTTCTTCTTAACCGTCTGTTATTATACCACAACACTTTCAAATCTGTTACCATACACCAATACGCAGTACTAACCTCCTCGACATGGGTGCATCTGGAGAAATCTTGTGCACTTGGATGGGCGAGGACTTGGCAAGCTCCATTCATTCACGAGACACGGAATGTAGCAGTCTAGTTCTGGTCGGCGGCAGATTAATTCGGTAATGGTGCTGCAAGGTGGGCTGGTCAATGACTGTGCAAGAGGGTCTTTCAGTCTCTAATTTTATCCTAAGACTGTGGGAATGCTCTGTGACTCCCATCCACATAGAGATAGATTGTAAATTAAGCACTATGCTCAAGGTGCTAGAAATATGTAGAGCGCTGTCTGGTACACTTTGATGATGTATGTTGTTGTTGTTGTGGTCTTCAGCCCTGAGACTGGTTTGATGCAGCTCTCCATGCTACTCTATCTTGCGCAAGCTTCTTCATCTCCCAGTACCTACTGCAACCTACATCCTTCTGAATCTGCTTAGTGTTGTCATCTCTTGGTCTCCCTCTACGATTTTTACCCTCCACGCTACCCTCCAATACTAAATTGGTGATCCCTTGATGCCTCAAAACATGTCCTACCAACCGATCCCTTCTTCTGGTCAAGTTGTGCCACAAACTTCTATTCTCCCCAATCCTATTCAATACTTCCTCATTAGTTATGTGATCTACCCATCTAATCTTCAGCATTCTTCTGTAACACCATATTTCGAAAGCTTCTATTCTCTTCTTGTCCAAACTATTTATCGTCCATGTTTCATTTTCATGCATGGCTACACTCCATACAAATACTTTCAGAAATAACTTCCTGACACTTAAATCTATACTCGATGTTAATAAATTTCTCTTCTTCAGAAACGCTTTCCTTGCCATTGCCAGTCCACATTTTATATCGTCTCTACTTCGACCATCATCAGTTATTTTGCTCCCCAAATAGCAAAACTCCTTTACTACTTTAAGTGTGTCACTTCCTAATCTAATTCCCTCAGCATCACTCGAGTTCACTCGGCTACATTCCATTATCCTCGTTTTGCTTTTGTTGATGTTCATCTTATATCCTCCTTACAAGACACTATCCATTCCGGTCAACTGCTCTTCCAAGTCCTTTGCTGTCTCTGACAGAATTACGATGTCATCGGCGAACCTCAACATTTTTATTTCTTCTCCATGGATTTTAATACCTACTCCGAATTTTTCTTTTGTTTCCTTCACTGCTTGCTCAATATACAGACTGAATAACATCGGGGAGAGACTACAACCCTATCTCACTTCCTTCTTAACCACTGCTTCCCTTTCATGTCCCTCGACTCTTATAACTGCCATCTGGTTTCTGTACAAATTGTAAATGGCCTTTCGCTCCCTGTATTTTACCCCTGCTACCTTCAGAATTGGAAAGAGAGTATTCCAATGAACATTGTCAAAATCTTTCTCTAAGTCTACAAATGCTAGAAACGTAGGTTTGCCCTTCCGTAATCTAGCTTCTAAGGTAAGTCGTAGGGACAGTATTGCCTCACGTGTTCCAACATTTCTACGGAATCCAAACTGATCTTCCCCGAGGTCGGCTTCTACTAGATTTTCCGTTCGTCTGTAAAGAATTCACGTTAGTATTTTGCAGCTGTGACTTATTAAACTGATAGTTCGGTAATTTTCACATCTGTCAACACCTGCTTTCTTTGGGATTGGAATTATTATATTCTTCTTGAAGTCTGAGGGTATTTCGCCTGTCTTATACATCTTGCTCACCATATGGTAGAGTTTAGTCAGGACTGGCTCTCCCAAGGCCGTCAGTAGTTCCAATGGAACATTGTCTACTCCGGGGGCCTTGTTTTGACTCAGGTCTTTCAGTGCTCTGTCAAACTCTTCACGCAGTATCGTATCTTCCATTTCGTCTTCATCTACATCCTCTTCGGTATCCATAATATTGTCCTCAAGTACATCGCCCTTGTATAGATCTTTTATATAGTCCTTCCACCTTTCTGCTTTCCCTTCTTTGCTTAGAACTGGGTTTCCATCTGAGCTCTTGATGTTCATACAAGTGGTTCTCTTATCTCCAAAGGTCTCTTTAATTTTCCTGTAGGCAGTATCTACCTTACCCCTAGTGAGATAAGCCTCTGCATCCTTACATTTATCCTCTAGCAATCCCTGCTTAGCCATTTTGCACTTCCTGTCGATCTCATTTTTGAGATGTCTGTATTCCTTTTTGCCTGCTTCATTTACTCATTTTTATATTTTCTCCTTTCATCAATTAAATTCAATATTTCTTCTGTTACCCAAGGATTTCTACTAGCCCTCGTCTTTTTACCTACTTGATCCTCTGCTGCCTTCACTACTTCATCCCTCAAAGCTACCCATTCTTCTTCCACCGTATTTCTTTCCCCCATTCCTGTCAATTGCTCCTTTATGCTCTCCCTGAAACTCTGTACAACCTCTGGTTCTTTTAATTTATCCAGGTCCCATCTCCTTAAATTCCCACGGTTCTAGAATTAAAAATTAATGGACGTACTGCACAGTCTTCTATCTACACTCGCAATGATACTCGCAAACTATAGAAGGGGCAGTTTAGCGATGATACTGAAATTGGGAAACATACTGTTGTATCATTGGTCGGCATTGAAATTACTGTAAAATTGCTAAAATTGTTCACACTATCAACTGTGATGCTTATTATTACAACACATCGACAGCGTCTTTTCCATTGCATCTGTCCACTGGTATGCTGGTTGGAAATGCAAAATGATGCCGCCAAAAGCTTCCAGTTTCCGTATGTTGTAACTATCTTTTATTTAAAATCATCCATCGTGTTTGGTATGTTATGGTAGCAGCAGTAACAACATGATTTACACCGTGCGATGTCAGTCGTGTTAATGTCAGTCCAGAACCTGACACAGATCTCGAAGTCATGCTAGGAAAAAACAAATGTATGGCAGTGTACAAGCCGAAAAAAACAATGTTTCAAACAACGACACAGGGTCAAAGGGAGCGTCTCTTGCGACTTACAGTATAGTGTTACTTAAAAACCGTCTTGATTGCAAAATTTTTTTTAATTCATATGACCGGTTTCGGTTCATTCAGAACCATCTTCAGATCTGATATTTCAGTTACAGGAGTAACCCGTCCAAATCGAGCAGTTTTCACATGTGACGTAGCGTGTGGGTGATAGACTTGAGGGACACGGATCTGCTTGGGACTGCAGTACCTGTATGTACTTTGGGGATACACCACACTCCAGTAGCAAAATCATCATCCTTCTCCCAGTACCCGTACTCTCTTTTATACTGTCTCATGTTGCAGTAGAACGGTTTGTTTGGCGCTGACCTTACACGTCGTACACTGCTGATGGAGCTATGGCAACTTGTTCCCATTTCCACCAAATGGTCAGAACATGGTCCTGTCGCACAAACTCAGTCACTCTGTTTCTATGCGGGTTGCAGAAGCTGGTGGTTATAGCTCTCCCCAACTTCTGCTTTGTTTCGACCTAAATTGGAATGATCATATGCACAGAGCTGCAGAAATAGTAGGAATTCCAAGAGGCATAGGGACTATCTTAAATTTTACTGTAGCAGATAGTTTCGAAGAAGGTGACTCGTTTCGAGATATGAGAGTATCATAGATTAGATTAGATTAATACTTGTTCGATAGATCATGAATACGGCACTTCGTAATGATGTGGAACGTGTCAGGTTAATAAAAGGTGTCTGTACAAGATATTACATTACAAAAGTATTGCATGACACTAATGGTTTTTTTTCCTCCCTTAATTTATATCTAAAAATTCAGCCAATGAGTAGAAGGAGTTGTCATCTAGAAGTTCTTTTAATTTACTTTTAAATGTTGGTTGGCTATCTGTCAGGCTTTTGATGCTGTTTGGTAGGTGACCAAATACTTTTGTGGCAGCATAATTTACCCCTTTCTGTGCCAAAGTCAGATTTAACCGTGCATAGTGAAGATCAGCCTTTCTCCTGGTGTTATAGCTATGCACACTGCTATTACCTTTTAAATGGGTTGGATTATTAACAACAAATTTCATAAGTGAATATATATATACTGTGAGGTTACTGTGAGGATCCCCAGTTCCTTAAATAGATGTCTGCAGGATGACCGTGGGTGGGCTCCAGCAGTTATTCTGATTACACATTTTTGAGCAATGAATACTTTTCTACTCAACAATGAATTACCCCAGAATATGATGCCATACGAAAGCACTGAATGAAAGTAGGCATAGTAAGCTAATTTACTGAGATTCTTATCACCAGAATTTGCAATAACCCTAATAGCATACGTAGCTGAACTCAGACGTTTCAGCAGACCATCAATGTGTTGCTTCCAGTTTAACCTCTCATCAATTGACACACCTAAAAATTTTGAAAATTCTACCTTAGCTACAGACTTCTGTTCGAAGTCTATATTTATTGCTGGAGTTGTGCCATTTACTGCACGGAACTGTATATACTGTGTTTTATCAAAATTTAAAGAGAGTCCGTTTGCTGACTCACTGATTCACTTGTGGTTGTTGAATGTGGTTGAGTGGAAGGACGTGATTCTATATCATAGACAGCATTTCTACTGGAAAACGTAGCACTGGAGATCTGAAAAGCTTGTGTACATTTCTTAAGACCTCAATCAGCACACCATCTGCTGTTTGTAATCCTTTTCAATCAATCATCGCCTATAATCCAGTCGATATATCACCGAACCTCTGAAATGGCATCTAGACAGAATGTGTTACAATAGTGTAACAGCAAACGGAAGAGTATGTCATGTCGTAAGAATGGTACACATATTTCTATTTCCAGAGCCACAGCCATCAGCAGTGTGTATTTCCAATACTTCGCTCATGGTCCTTCATCCAGTTGAGACCGCTATCGTAATATTTAATTGTAAGTGCAGTGATCAAATGTATATGTTGCCGGTTTCCTAGGATGATTCTGTCCATGTGTGCTTCGCGTGCAGCGCCGGTGACCTGTGGTGGGAATGATTCACGTTTCTGGCTAGTGGTAGGAGCTGTCTGAATGGAGAGGATTGTTGGAATCCAAGAAAGTAGCTGACTTACTGGGTCGTCCTGTAGATGGCTCAATAGCGAACTAGAACTTAGTATGTCTTGGACAGCTTTCGTGATCATGTGGAAATTTGAGAAAATTCAATAAGAACGTGTGTCTGCACTGGACAGTTATTTCGTGTCATCTAAATTGTCCGATTGATTGCTTCTGCACCTTTCGCGCCTTTATTTAGTTGAGAGAACATCGAAAGTGCTGTGTGCATCTGGCAGGTGAAACACAGGTGGAAGACACGTTTGCTGGTTCTCTAGATATGAGAAATACCTTAGACGACTTTGTAATTATAAGAATGATTAGGAATCCGTTATATCTACGACATCGTTATTTGTGAGTGGAAATATCTGTTTCCTCTATCTTTTTTTCGAGTTCTCACGTAAAGGACTTTGCAGATGGGATAAGTTTCTAGTTACTCAGTGGTTAACAGCACGCTACACCTCGCTAAAGTTTCGAGTTACTAAAGAAATAATTTCCAGCCTATATCTTCGGAATTATGTTGGGCAAGTGATCAGTAGGATACTGCTACGGGCCTGATATCGGAAAGTATCATGTAAATGGTATAACATCATAGCAAATCATGTGAAAATACATGTGTTCTTGTAAACACAGAGTCTGGGGATGAGTGTAGAAGAGCAAGCAAGCAAGCAGTTCAGGTCCAGAAACAGTAACGCGTTTCTGACGAAGGGAGCCGACCCTGAATTTGTAGAACAGTTCTGAGAGTGACTTCGGCCTGCTGAGGGCGCTCTGGTCACTCGTAGGGAGTGGGTAACTTGCGATCACTCGATCTCATGGGAAATATCTAGTGCTGCAAGGAGTGTATACGGTGCTGTCTGCCATCACAGTATATGTACGAGCGCCTGGCAATCGATAGCTATATGAATGATGCAAAAGGCGCGGTTTTGTATGCCGCAGGATACGAATTGTGTATTTACTACATCGAAACAGTACACAGTCATATATAGCTTGGTTGGAGATCAGTTTCACGCTCTAATATTTTACCTTCCGTTTTTAGGGGTAAAGCAGTGTAATTGAGTCCTATGGTGCACGTGCTTATGCTGTCTGTCTTTGCAGAGTATGTACAAGTGTTGGTGGTTGATAGCTATATGAATAGTGCAAAAGCGGCGATTTTGTATGGTGAAGGATACGAATTGCATGTTTACTACATCGACACACTATGCGGTAATATATTGTTGGGCTGCTGGTCAGTTTCATGCTATAATATTCAAGCTTCCGTGCTGTCTCTGAGCAGTGTAACTGAGAAAGAGTCTTTCTGTATCTAATGATCTATAGGCCAATTCTGCATAGTTTAACTGTCAGTGCAATATGGTGACCAGTACAAAACAGTTTTTCCTCTGAAAGTCTCGTTCGCAGAAAGAAAAAGGCGGACAGAGCTTCCACACCAGCAGCATAAGTAATTTGGCGAGTAAATTCAGCAAGAGCCGGTCATAATGCTCCATTCATTCACAAGACATCCTTTGGGCCGTGGCATAGGAGCCTCTGTATAGTGGTGAGAACGTATGTGTTTCGGACATGTATGCTGAAAGCAGGACTTAACGATTTCCAGCAAAGGTAACACGTGATGGATGGAGTACCACTTTAGGACCATCAGGGGGAATGCATTCCGCCTTATTCTGGGCTATTTTCGTAAATAGGTTTGTAAGGTGTCAGGCAAATCCAACACCTTACATGAAAACCCTGACGTGATAAGCAAATTCAGTAGTATGTCACATAGCTCGGAATAAATCCTGACATTAAATTAACCAAAGTAATACGAGTAACGAGTGAGCAAATGGAATACCACAGACTAACACAAGAATGCCTAAATGCATGTCGTACCTTCCCACCGTGAGGCAGACGCAGTTCCGAGGGGAGAAACGAGGACAGAAGCCGACAGCAGAACCGTGTTAAGCTAGATAAGGGAGGGGCTGGGCACCCACGCCGCGAGCCTACCTGTACGGCTATACAACCCGTGAGGCTTTTTCGCGTCTCAGGTACATCAAGGATCACCCCCAGCACATGTTAAAAGCCAGAGCCCTCCAGAAAAGCAGTATAGATCTTACGATAACACAAAAAGGGCCACTACCACCCGCAAGTTTTAGCGTGAGACTTTTTCGCGTGTCTGTTACATTAGGATCACTCCCCAGCCCATGTTAAAAGATAGAGCCCTCCAGAAGAGCAGTATAGATCTTACGATAACGCTAAAAGGACCACACTACCTGCAGGTTTTAGCGTGAGACTTTTTAGCGTCTCTGTTACGCTGCAAACTTTAAAAACATTGCCCCACCACGAAAAGTATAACGTTTCTCATTGGATAGACAGAATTTTTGTAGGCGGAGCTTAAGGTTAACATTGAGACCCTGATTGGTCAGATGAAAACATAGCCAGATAGTTTTTTTAAACTAACTTCGGTAAATTGTAGTAAGGAGAAGTTAGAGGAGAGTTGGTTCCGAGACGGCGAGCTGGATGGCTGCTGCGCCGGCCGCCGCCCCCCTGACGAACACCGACAAGGTAATGAACGCACGCGATGCCGCATAACAGCGCATAAAGCTTCACTCAGAACTGCAGAAGTCTCATCTGTTACACCCCCTTTTTGCGTAATACTAGTGTCGATCGTAAATTAAAGTTCATGGTGTTCACATTTGCCACTTGAAGTAAAAATCTGAAACGCCATGATTTCTCTGTTATATAATTATTGAGAAGCCATATACGTAATTAGAGATAATTGTGGGCCACTGTAGACCATATTGATAGTTTTCTCTCTTGTGAAACCTAATTTAAACCTAGATTATATATGTGATATTGCATAGGTCATCCTTCGATCCATTGTAGAACTTGGAATCCCATTCAGGGAATATTCGTTCACATTTTTGTTGAACGCGGTTGGTTTTTACCATCCTGTATTAAAACATTTCCTTTTATCAATAGTGAAATTTATAAACGATGTTTTGTGATTAGAATAAATTTCCAATGGTAAACTTAAGTGCTTTTTCGACGTTATTTTACCAGCTAACTAAAAAATAGGAAAGCCTTGAACCCTTTCCACTATATTTAGTTAGAATTAAGATTCTTTTACAGGGAGTGCAGTGGAGCTGACGCTGAGATCATTTAGTATTTGGTTATATCATCGCTAGTCTCACTGAACTCTTCTGAATTCTACATGTCATGTGTGGTCTGGCGTCTCCTTACCAGCAACAAGTCCCAGGTTTAAACTAGTTAATTCCCTAAAAAAACACGCTCAGAGCGTCGTTGCGCGAAAGTGGTAGGGAGACACGATATAGTACAATCAGACACCACCATGAATGTTTAGGAAATGGCGACCCTGCCAGGATGGTAAAATACCATGATTGAAGGTCGACCACATGCCTAACTAGGTCAGAAAAATAACCTGCTAAAATATTTTCGTAGTAAAAAAAAATTTTTTTTGAAGTTATACATAGTCTAAAACAGTAGCTGCAGCGATAGATACTAAGAAAGTATTGAAGAAAGACATTCTAGCAGAGACAATAGCATAATTAATTATTAATTTTGAAAATTCTTAGAATTAAGTTTTCTCTGCAATGCAAGCGTGCAGGTAGCGGATACATCGTTGACAAGTTGGTTCTGTCCCAACAAGTAAGTGAATGGATTGTCAGTCTTGGTAGTGTCAAGTCGTGTGAACAAAAAATTTATGAAATTCGTGAGATCGTTTGAGCGCCGTGTGAACAAAAAATTTATGAAACGCGTGAGATCGTATGAGCGCATGTTGACGCGACGTAGGGCGCGTGAATTGCTTTTAAAACAGAAAATAAGGGATTCGGAAAGATTAGCAATGGCAGATCAAGACCTTGACCGAATTGAGGTAGAGACACCGTATGAAAATAAACAGAGAATAGGCAGTACAAGAAACGATGCAGTATGGCGAGAAATAGGACAGATAACGCACCATAACGAGGATAATGTACGCCAAGGCATAGAAAACCTAGGTCAGCACACGACAGAGGAGCAGGAAAGTAGAGAGGCAGAGCGTAGGATGTCGGAAGAAAACGCAGTAGGACCCACCAATCTGGCAGAATTATTACAACAAATTACGGAAACCATGACAAGGCAAAATAAAGAAATTGCGAACCAAATTAAAATTCAGAATGCGGAAACCACGAGACAAATGCGTGAGATTAATGAACAAAACAAAAAAAAATCAGTTACACCTAAGTCATATTGAAGACGAGGCAAAAGAATCTCGAGAAGTGATAGGAAACTTAATAACAGGTTACAATCAATTGAGAACAGACATTGACAAGTTACAAGCGGACGTACAAACATTGCGTAATGACATTCAGGACGAGATCAAAACATTACGTAACAACACCCAAGTAGAAGTCGAGCAACTAAAGAAACAGATAAACGTAATTACTAGACAAACAGCAGGTACAGCGCGTGAAATTGTTGAAAACAGTGTGTTACACAAACGTATCACCAAAGCAGCGCTGAAAAGATATGATAACCGCATAGTCAAATTAGAACGCAAACGAAGCGACAATTTCAGAAATTGCGAACAGAGTTGTTGCAAACCATTGAAGAGCGTAGTGAACAGGATCGAACAAGCACAGAGTCTGCAACCACATCCGTGTCTGTAACAGCACCGGAGAAACAAGAAATTAACAAAGATATTACGCATTTGCGATTCCAATCACAGGCGGAAAGTAACATACGTGAAATCAGACAGCCTGCACCGCGGGTACGCGAAAGTTACAGTGGACAATATCCAATGGATCTACCACAACAGGAAAGAACGACGGGAGAAATGATCAGAAACAAAAGTGGCGAAGAATCGCGAATTTCATATGGAACTATGACGAAGTATGACAACGATCATTTCCTCATAGTCAGAAAATTTCAACAATTTCGAGAAGGAAACTCATTACATCCACAAACTTTTATTGATCAATTCCGAGTAGGATTACCAGAACACTGGACGCTAGCACACAAATTAGACTTTATATGTGCACACATGTCAGGAACAGTCGCAGAAACCATGCAGAATGTTGCAGCGACATGCCGATCGTACGAAGATTTCAGAGAGAAGTTTCTCTCACGGTATTGGTCCAGCGAAGCACAGAAAAGAGTTAAGTACGAATTATTACAGAACCCATATTTTGAAAATTCAGGAGAGAAGAGTCCCGTGAAATTTTTCGAAGCAATGGCAAACAAAAATCAATTCTTAGATGTACCATACAGTGACGGAGAGTTGGTTAAATTATGCGCGATGAAGCTACCATTGAAATACCAGCAGTCATTAGTAGGTCGCGGAGGCCAAGACGTCGAAGCATTTAAAGGCATTATAAGGGAACTAGAGTTCATATTTTCGGAAGATGACGCAAGAAAAAGACGAAGCGCACGTGAAAACGAAGGCAAAAAGCGGTGGAATCCACAAGACACAGTACGAAGAAACAATAATTACGAACCACGTGATAACTTCGCACCAAGAAACCAGAATAGATTTCAACAAAGGACCGGTTATGGATTTAGAAGAGAATATGGCAATAACTATAATTCACCCAGGAACGGAAACAACTATTACAGAGGGAATAACGACCACTGGAACGGGTACTGGAGAACCAATAGACCGACAAATTATCAACAAAGAAACCACTATCAACAAGCTGAACAAGAAAAGCGAATGCAGATAGTAGAAGTTGAGGTAAGACCACCAAAACCCGATAAACGTTCGGATTGACAACTAAGCGCCCATGCCAAAGAGAATGACGCACCGACCCTGGACAATTGCAGCACCTTGAACAGAGAAGTAAAAATCTTATCACGAGAAGAGAAGACGGAAGAAACAAATCCACAGGGACCAAATGAAAACGAAGACAAGAAAATAAGAATATCGTGTTGGGACGAAATTAATTGTAAGAATACTGACGAGGAAGATGAATTACCAGAGGCATGCACAACGAATGTAGGAGGAAAGGACGAAGTAATGAGTATTGCAGAGCTATTTGAGATGAAAACCAGGGAAAGCGAATTCAATGAGGATAATGCGCAGTCGACAGAAGTTGAAAATAAGTTACGAGTGGGCACACAACCCAAGGTATATAATGAAGGAAGTTATGAAGCGATAATTAGTGCATTTAGATGCGATTATGTGGAAGTAGCAAAAAAGGAGAAGATAGACGAGGATGAGGAAAAAGTAGAGGATGTTGAAGAAAGCGTAAATGAAGGAAGAAATAGAGAAGAGGGAATAAAAGAGAGAGAAGTAGCAGTCGAAGCTTATCCTACAGAAAGTTCGAATTCACAAGGGAAATTCCTAAAGAGACTCACGTATGATTCAGTGGAGGATTCGTTGATGCAAGAGGAAGAAGAACAGAACCAACCCTTTCAAATTCAACCAATTGTGAAGGCCATGGTAAAGCATATCCCAGTCAATATTGTAATTGATAGCGGAAGTGAACTGACTGCGATCTCAGAAAATTTATTCATGCAGTGTAATGCCAATGAGGAATTACCAGTTCTGAAAACACGTAAGATTAAAGTAAGAGGTCCTATTAGAAACAATGCTGCGGAAGTTAAGAGACAAACAAGGTTAACTCTTTCGGATCAAGGTCAAAAGATCGAAGCCAACTTCGTGATTATACCTAAACTAACTGTAGATTTGATTATAGGTGCAGATTTTTTAAATGAGAGACGAGCGATAATAGATATGGGGAAAGGTAGCGTAACATTCGGGAATGTCACACTTCTCTTTGAGCAAAAGCTAAAATTACAAGAAATACCAGTTATAAACAAACAACTAAGAATGATGTGAGATAAAGAGTATGAAGAATTAGAATGGTATGCACAAAAGGGGGAATCGCCTCAACTCATGTTAAAAGTCCATAAAGAAATCGACGAAAAATTGCAAGAAGTTCAAGGTATTTCGGAACACAGTAAAAGAGAATTAGAGGATATTTTACGAGATAAAGCAGAGGTATTTTTACCTAAGACTGGCAGTATTAAACACTTTCAGTACAAGTTCGAAGATTAATTTTATTATTGGTAAATAATCAGCACAATATTTCAAGATTATGTTGCAGATAGGATCGTCAGGTGAAAGAAGAATGAAGAGAGAGGAAGGTGGGAAAAAGAAAGTAGTTTCAATAATAACACAATAGTACCATAGCTTAAGGTGAAGGGATAAAGCGTAGATAGTCTAACAGCATGAAATACTAAAATGCTATATACCACGACACTACACAAAAATAAATAACGAATTTGAGGATTCTTGAGTAGACGTTAAGACTCCGAATATCTTAGAATTGGAACATGGAAAGGGCGCCGAAATTTGTAAAGCTTTTTAAGTAGGCGCAAAACAGGTAGATAGTAGATATATGATAGATGATTATAAGTAAAACTTTTTATAAGAACCATTGTAAAAACTCCAGCAAGGAAGAGATGCAACGACCCACAAGTTGCAACGCGAGATGTATCAAGAAAGAAAAGGACATAATTAGCAAGACACGATTCCTACATAGCGTCGAGAGAAGGGAAAGGACAGCGAACGGCCCTTGTAGCGAAAGTGGGCAATAAATGTGCCCGCTAGGAGGAATCCTGCTGGGATGGAACACCGAGCCGCACAGTGACAGACCCCTGCTGAGACGTGGCGGGACGGCGCTGGGACGGCGAACGCCGGAAGGGTATCCGAGCCCCGAATGAACGGAGCGAGCAAAAAAACGGCCGGATGAGAAGACCGCTTGGGCAAGCAACCGCTGGCAAAAAATATGCGTAAAAGTCACCCTACTGCTATTAAACAGCACACTGATGCACGAAACTGAAGAATAACTTCCACAAAGTAAAAATGACGCGCCCAAACAATTTATCAGACTGTTACTAGGATGAGAACTTCAAAGCGACTAGTTATCAATAAATATTTCCATATCCTGCCCAGAGAAGAACCAAGAAGCAAGTAAGAAGCAGAGAAAAAGCGGGAAGAACAGAAGTTGAAGATTCGCAAGATTGAGACCAAGAAAGAAGATGGGTGAAGAATAGACGACATACCTTCCCAAATCCCTATCCTATTGTAAACTAGTCGTCTGCGAAGTATTACAACGAAAAACGACCACAATCAGCGACACATAACGATGACTTTCACGCATACAAAGCCAGTAAACCACGAGATTCTGCACTCACAGCTCCATTCCATTATGGGACCTCCACAACAGCAACACACACTTGCAAAGCCAACAAGGAATGACGAACGAAGCTGTACATCAAATGCTTGCCCACATCCATCTCGCTCAAGTCCATCACCTTCATGCAAAAACATTCGCCAACCTCATGCTTGAACATTCATAGGATTGTGTGAATGCGTGAAATCAAATTATGTGATGTAGAAATTGTGCAAAAGAAAAGTGTGAAAAACTAAATAAGTTAACCACACCAGACAGCTAATAAACTAAAAAATAACAGCCATTGCGCAAAAGAAACGTGTGAAAAACTAAATAAGTTAACCACACCAGACAGCTAATAAACTAAAAAATAAGTCATTGACTATGGACTTATGTAAAAAATAGACTATTGATAAAAATAAGTCATTAGTTCTGAAATGGACAGTATATAAAGAAACAATATGCCACTTATTTTCTCCTCATAAAAATAAAAGAATAACTATATTTTACTTACTTTCTCCTTATAAAAACAAAGAATAAAAAAAATTATCTTGTTGGATGTTCTCCCTTTCTTTAACATTTGTACCATTTATTAGGATAATACCTCAATACGTGTGTATGTATATTTCTTTGTCAAAGGAATTTTTTTAGCATTTGTAAAATTTGTTAGGATAATTTCTCAATACTTGTGTATGTATATTTCTTTATCAAAGCTATTCTTGGAAATAATTCATATTTGTTAGTGTAACAATGTTAAAATGAGTGTCTAGAAACAAAAACATTTTACTGGAACATGATATTTAGAAAATGTGTTAGGAACAGATTTTACTTAATTACTCCATTTATAAAAACAGTATATCTAAGAAAATCGATGTGAAAGACTCCTCAATTTCGATAACAAACTTCTTAAAAAACAAACTTCACACTTAAATAAAGAAAGAAAATAATTAAAAACTAATAATAGTATAAAATATTCTTCTCTTGTCATTTTTAATTATAATGTGGAAGAATATAAAAATATAAATTAGTAATACAAACTAGCATAGAACAGAATAACGTGGGTGAACAATACGCAACAAAATTTAGATAAATTAGAAAATTTTTGACTGACTTAGACAACGATTCAATCATTGCCAAATTCAGTCCAAAAATTAAGTTCGAAGGGTGGTGATATGTAAGGTGTCAGGCAAATCCAACACCTTACATTAAAACCCTGACATGATAAGCATATCCAGTAGTATGTCACATAGCTCGGAATAAATCGTGACATTAAATTAACCAAAGTAATACGAGTAACGAGTGAGCAAATGGAATACCACAGACTAACACAAGAATGCCTAAATGCATGTCGTACCTTCCCACCGTGAGGCAGACGCAGTTCCGAGGGGAGAAACGAGGACAGAAGCCGACAGCAGAACCGTGTTAAGCTAGATAAGGGAGGGGCTGGGCACCCACACCGCGAGCCTACCTGTACGGCTATACAACCCGTGAGGCTTTTTCGCGTCTCAGGTACATCAAGGATCACCCCCAGCACATGTTAAAAGCCAGAGCCCTCCAGAAAAGCAGTATAGATCTTACGATAACACAAAAAGGGCCACTACCACCCGCAAGTTTTAGCGTGAGACTTTTTCGCGTGTCTGTTACATTAGGATCACTCCCCAGCCCATGTTAAAAGATAGAGCCCTCCAGAAGAGCAGTATAGATCTTACGATAACGCTAAAAGGACCACACTACCTGCAGGTTTTAGCGTGAGACTTTTTAGCGTCTCTGTTACGCTGCAAACTTTAAAAACATTGCCCCACCACGAAAAGTATAACGTTTCTCATTGGATAGACAGAATTTTTGTAGGCGGAGCTTAAGGTTAACATTGAGACCCTGATTGGTCAGATGAAAACATAGCCAGATAGTTTTTTTTTTAAACTAACTTCGGTAAATTGTAGTAAGGAGAAGTTAGAGGAGAGTTGGTTCCGAGACGGCGAGCTGGATGGCTGCTGGACCGGCCGCTGCCGCCCTGACGCTGCTTAAACACCGACAAGGTAATGAACGCACGCGATGCCGCATTTTTGAGCGCATAAGGCTTCACTCAGAACTGCAGAAGTCTCATCTGTTTCACCCCTTTTTTGCGTAATCCTAGTGTCGATCGTTAATTAAAACTCATGGTGTTCACATTTGCCACTTGAAGAACAGATCTGAAACGCGATGATTTTTCTTTTATATAGTTATTGAGAAGCCACATCAGCCACTGTAATTTACGACAAGTCAGATAAGTAATTAAAGATAATTGAGGGTCACTGTAGACCATATTGATAGTTTTCTCTTTTGTGAAACTTAAATTAAACCTAGATTATAGATGTGATATGGCATAGGTCATCCTTCGATCGATTGTAGAACTTGGAAACCCATTCAGGGAATATTCGTTCACATTTTTGTTGAACGCGGTTGGTTTTTACCATCCTGTATTAAAACATTTCCTTTTATCAATAGTGAA
Source organism: Schistocerca gregaria (assembly GCF_023897955.1). Classification (NCBI taxonomy): domain Eukaryota; kingdom Metazoa; phylum Arthropoda; class Insecta; order Orthoptera; family Acrididae; genus Schistocerca; species Schistocerca gregaria. The sequence goes on from NC_064922.1 coordinate 864,679,269, forward strand.
ATTTATAAACGATGTTTTGTGATTAGAATAAATTTCCAATGGTAAACTTAAGTGCTTTTTCGACGTTATTTTACCAGCTAACTAAAAAATAGGAAAGCCTTGAACCCTTTCCACTATATTTAGTTAGAATTAAGATTCTTTTACAGGGAGTGCAGTGGAGCTGACGCTGAGATCATTTAGTATTTGGTTATATCATCGCTAGTCTCACTGAACTCTTCTGAATTCTACATGACATGTGTGGTCTGGCGTCTCATTACCAGCAACAGGTCCCAGGTTCAAACTAGTTAATTCCCTAAAAAACACGCTCAGAGCGTCGTTGCGCGAAAGTGGTAGGGAGACACGATATAGTACAATCAGACACCACCATGAATGTTTAGAGGTTCTGTTAGGACAAGAATTTCCATGCAGACAAGTTGAGATATCACGAAAGCTCCTACAAAAGCGACCATTAACTATTTCTGCGACACTTTAAAATTTCTGAGAGGTCGACTTGGCTTTTATTTACACAGCCATGTGATATCAGTATAACACTGAGAAGCTTTTACATGCATCTAAGTGGGTGAGCTGCTATGCAGGCACCTCTCACTTGACGCTGGACTTGCAAGTAGACATCAGTCACAGTAAACACGTCCCCAACTGGAGGCGTCTCACATTTCCCGTTGGGATCGCTAGAAACAATGCACCCTCTGCTATTCTGGGAAGCATTAGAACAGGTTTCTATGGCATGACCTTGATGTCAGTATAGCATTCAGAGCCTTTTAGCTGCGTCTGCTTGGGTGAGTCGCTCGGCAATTAGGTCTTTGCTATACCGCAGGTAGAGAGGCATTACATGAGCAACGGTAAACATGTGCATTCCCAGAGAGTGACTTTGCTCTTATTTACATAGATATGTGACGTCAGTATAAAATTCAAAGAATTCTAACTGTATACCAGAAAACAGAGCTGACTTTCACCTACTGGAAGTATGCGATAGCGGCCTGAGAGCAATAGCTCATGCTCCTGCATTTGTCTAAATGATGGTGGCTGGCCGCGGCGGCGGTGTGTGCGTACATTGGAACAGTTCACTGATACGTTGCAGTTGACGATAGTTCGAAAGAATTTTTTACTTGCCCGGAATTTTTGTGAACTGCATTATTTTCAGCTGTTTAAGCGTTGTGAGCGTGCTTACAAAGCATTTTATATGCATTATTTTTTGACAATTCACGAGTTGATTGCGTGTCTGGTGCACTATTTTTCGAGCAGGTCTGCAGGGTGTGCTACGCAATACTTCAGGAATTTACGAGTTTTGTGCAGGCCTGTATGCTGTGTACTGCATTACGTGGACAGTTTATGAGCAGTGAGCGTGTCTGCATAGTGATTTACATGCATCATTTTGAAAATTTTCGAATAGTTTTCGTGCCTGCACATCAGTGTACTGGATTAGTCCTGTGATTTACGAGTAGTTTGCAGGTCTGTATGCTGTGTACTGCATTATTTAGGTAATTAACGAGTTGTTTGCGAGCCTGTACATCAGTGTACTGCACTATTTCGATAATTTACGTGTAGTTTGCAGGCCTGTTGGCTGTATATTGTGTCCCCAAGCACGTCAGAGCGAGTGTTTAGTATCAGTGTAATAAATAAACTATGTGAAATCCATCCCTAAATAAACTGTTCCAAAATAAATGAAGTATACTCCTTCTTCTCTCCAGCAGCCCAGAACAGGCTGTGTCCTTTATTGACCATTTTTCCCACAGAGCCATCTTGGATTATGTGATGGAAGGGATGACAGTGGCCTCTGATGGCACTGTGTACTAGGTCAGGTGGATTCCAGACCTCATGCTGGACACACTGGATGGAGCTAATGCGTCAAATTGTTTAAATAAACACCGCATACAAAATAAAGACTTATGTCCATCCTGTCCAGCACAGGCTGAGTCCTTTCCCCGCCAATTCCTAGGAAGAGGTGGCGGTCGGATGACTTAGCTGTAGAGAAGCACTATCACACACGCTTGTTCAGAGAGGCTGTAGGAATACAAAAAACACGTGAACAGCTTCAACAAGAAAGAGGAAAGTAAACAGATCGTGGCTTCCCGTACTGCAGCGAACGACCGTCGCAGGTAACAAGAGGAGAACCGCATTGGAAATGACCCAGGAGAAGCCAGATACATACAGGGTGTTACAAAAAGATACGGCCAAACTTTCAGGAAACATTCCTCACACATAAAGAAAGAAAATATGTTATGTGGACATGTGTCCGGAAACGCTTAATTTCCATGTTAGAACTCATTTTATTACTTCTCTTCAAATCACATTAATCATGGAATGGAAACACACAGCAACAGAACGTACCAGCGTGACTTCAAACACTTTGTTACAGGAGATGTTCAAAATGTCCTGCGTTAGCGAGGATACATGCATCCACCCTCCGTCGCATGGAACCCCTTATGCGCTGATGCAGCCCTGGAGAATGGCGTATTGTATCACAGCCGTCCACAATACGAGCACGAAGAGTCTCCACATTTGGTACCGGGGTTGCGTAGACAAGAGCTTTCAAATGCCCCCATAAATGAAAGTCAAGGTGGTTGAGGTCAGAAGAGCGTGGAGGCCATGGAATTGGTCCGCCTCTACCAATTCATCGGTCACTGAATCTGTTGTTGAGAAGCGTACGAACACTTCGACTGAAATGTGCAGGAGCTCCATCGTGCATGACCCACATGTTGTGTCGTACTTGTAAAGGCACATGTTCTAGCAGCACAGGTAGAGGATCCCGTATGAAATCATGATAACGTGCTCCATTGAGCGTAGGTGGAAGAACATGGGGCCCAATCAAGACATCACCAACAATGCCTGCCCAAACGTTCACAGAAAATCTGTGTTGAGGACGTGATTGCACAATTGCGTGCAGATTCTCGTCAGCCCACACATGTTGACTGTGAAAATTTACAATTTGATCACGTTGGAATGAAGCCTCATCCGTAAAGAGAACATTTGCACTGAAATGAGGATTGACACATTGTTGGATGAACCATTCGCAGAAGTGTACCCGTGGAGGCCAATCAGCTGCTGATAGTGCCTGCACACTCTGTACATGGTACGGAAACAATTGGTTCTCCCGTAGCACTCTCCATACAGTGACGTGGTCAACGTTACCTTGTACAGCAGCAACTTCTCTGATGCTGACATTAGGGTTATCGTCAACTGCACGAAGAATTGCCTCGTCCATTGCAGGTGTCCTCGTCGTTATAGGTCTTCCTCAGTTATAGGCTGGAATTTTCCGTGCTCCCTAAGATGCCGATCAATTGCTTCGAACGTCTTCCTGTCGGGACACCTTCGTTCTGGAAATCTGTCTCGATACAAACGTACCGCGCCACGGCTATTGCCCCGTGCTAATCCATACATCAAATGGGCATCTGCCAAATCCGCATTTGAAAACATTGCACTGACTGCAAAACCACGTTCGTGATGAACTCTAACCTGTTGATGCTACGTACTAACGTGCTTGATGCTAGTACTGTAGAGCAATTAGTCTCATGTTAACACAAGCACCGAAGTCAATATTACCTTCCTTAAATTGGGCCAACTGGCGGTGAATCGAAGAAGTACAGTACATACCGACGAAACTAAAATGAGCTCTAATATGGAAATTAAGAGTTTCCGGACACATGCACACATAACATCTTTTCTTTATTTGTGTGTAATGTTTCCTGAAAGTTTGACCGTACCTTTTTGTAACACCCTGTATAATCTGCGGCCGCGAGCTCGGCTCCAGTTCACCACCAGCGGTGGAGGGTGAAGCTTTGACAATGTCAGCCACTTTTGCTGGTGAAACGTCAGTAAAATGATTAGATGAAAGTCGGCCGAAGAACCCGAGACAGAAGCCAATAGGCAGTTACTGTGAACAGTTCACTGACAGCTTTGTTCTCATCAGAATCGACAGGAAACCAACACAAACAACGATAGTTCAGGTGTATATGCCGATGACAAAAGCCAAGGATGAAGAGACAGAGAAAGTATACGAGGATACTGAATGTATAATTCAATGTGTAAAGAGAGGCGCAAATCTAATAGACATGGGGGCTTGAAATGAAGTTTTAGAAGGAGAGAAAGGATTCAGAAGAATATTTGCTTACTACTAGGAATGACGGAGGACGAAGAATAATTGTGTTCTACAATAAATTTCGGAAGGTAATAAGAATGCTCCGTTCAAGAATCACAAGAGGAGGAGGTATACTTGGAAAACGCCAGGTGATACAGTAAGATTTCAATTAGATTGCATCATGGTCAGGCAGAGATTGCGAAATCAGATATTTATTGCAGTATCTCAGGACCACCAGACTTTATTATTTTCTGAGTAACAGTCATCAATTTAGTACTGGAGGGCAGCGTGGAAGGTAAAAATCGTAGAGGGAGACCAACAGATGAATACACTAAGTAGATTCAGAAGGATGTAGCTTTCAATAGTTACTTGAAGATGAAGAAGCTTGCATAGGATAGAGTAGCATGAAGAGCCGCCTCAAACCAGTCTTTGGACTGAAGACCACAACAACAATAGTATCGAAATATGTAGAACAGAGTAGTATGAGTATATACTTTGAAGGCATACATACCTGCTAGCTTGGGGTGGCGGCCAATTTACAGGTACCAGATGCGATAGGTACATGAAAACATTTGCCACTTTTCTTAAAGACTGAGAGCTGATTTTTTAAAAATATCCTACACAATATAATTAAAAATTAATAATTAATATTCCCATAGAGTTTGCGTCGGCAGTAATTGCCACCAGACTCTTTCAAGTTTGCGAAAAAGTACTGAAAGTTTACCTACAGCCTGTGTGTTGATTTTTATATATGATACTTAGTAAACTATTACAATACTATTTGCAAGCAGGCCGACAAATTGTAGGGGCCAAACATCCCCCAGACACGTTTAATATGTCGTCATGAGCATGAGAGCGAGATCTTCATTCGTACGCCCAAGCACGAGCGAGACATCCATGCGCGTCAATTTCTCGTTCTTTTGGTCAGTATTCAGTCGTATCGTGTGTGCTAAGCGCAACTGTTACTGCGCTTACAACGTGCGTGTGTGTGTGATATGCAAATATTTGCAATGTTTAAAAAATATCATGGGTGAGTTATTGAACTGTGTTTCTTGTAATGATTCTGATGAGCATCTAACACTGTTTACGAAAGTGTCGAACAATGTTAAAACATAGGAATGAACAAATCTAAAATTTAAGGATTTTTTTTGCAAGTTGACTTGTTTGAAAGTGGGTATCGTAGACAGTGGTATATACGTCATTTACAGGATTAATGAAAAAAATATTTTTTGCCGAAATCAACAAGGCTCTTCAAAAGACAAGCAGGCAAATAATACAGGGAATTCATCGACAGTGTGTTCATAAAGAAATGGGTTAGTACACAGTGTGTAAGGTTGTTGCTTTAATTTGTTCTGCAAGCATTGTTGCTATTCAAGACCATAAAAGTGGGTTAAAAGCTGTGAGCTATCTGAGGAAGTTAACCTTGCATTACTGCACAACTGTTTCACCAGGTATCCAGTCTAGCTTACCAATTTCCCAACCAGACTAACATTAATTATAATCTTTTAATAGTCATATGACAACTGGTGATTATATATAAAGAGAATTTAAATAAAAAGAAATAAATCAGTTTATATTTGGAAATTTATTTTAACATTGATCATTGAAATTTCAGCATATTAAACTTGATTCATAACTAAACTGGTGCCTTATTTCAGATTATGAAAATGTGAGATTGTAATCTTACGGAACACATCAAATATGGAGCCAAGATTGGGAGACTGCATACAACACGGCATTCAAAAAACATCATTCAACAAGACTGCCATTATTTCCATTAACCAAAAAATAGTTTCTTTCTGAAGTCCATCAGTAGAATGAATATGGAGTTAATTAATAAAATAACAGAATTATCAGGTTTAAAAGTGCACTATCATCATATAAGCCATTTGAAGTTTTCTTATTAATCATCTTCAAATAAAATAACGAATAACCGTCGTTGACATGATCTTTGAGAGAATCATCAAACTTCTTTTGTAGAAATGTGTGATTTTATTGAAGAAAACGTAATGAGAAAGGGGCAGTGTTTTTGTTACTAATCTCCATAGATATTACATGGAGTTATTAGAAGAAAATCAAGATGAAAATTCTGGGGAAGAAAAAGGGAATTTCACACCACATAAAATGGAACTTAGATAATAAAATCATTTGATAATGAGATTAAATTTCTTATCACACAAATTGAAAAGTTATTAGTTCTAAAACATTTAATAAATATTGATGAACGATCATATGAACATTGAAGGATTAAGACATTCTACACAAGGCAGCTTTATTGTTAAGAAAATCCGTTTTGCAAATCAAGAAGAAAAAGTTACCACAACGAATATCAGTACAGAATTTAAACTAAGGAGAAGCTCCAGTCCCACAAGAATTAATGGATTTTTATTATTTTTTGAAATCCTGTAGCAATAGAAAAGACAAAAAAATTCTAAATGTCGTCATCAAGTTAAATCTTATTGTAAAGACATAGTACGTGTTGTCCATAATGGTAAAGTCAAAATTTGAGAAAATGTTATGCTTGGAATGAATTTGAAGTGTTTAACAAGCAGTCGCAAAATTATTGATATTAGTCATAGATATGGCCATTGCCTTAGTTACACAGGAGTGTAAGAGCTGAAAATAGAAGCAACATATACTTCATTGCAGAACTCAAGTATATGTCCTCAAACAATTAAAATATCACCATATCACTGAGTCAGTGTTGATTTGACAATTTTGATCAGTTCATCGAAAGAAAATGTGGAAAAGATGGCCTGCCGGAGTGGGTGAGCGGTTATAGGCGCTGCAGTCTCGAACTGCGCGACCGCTGCGGTCGCAGGTTCGAATCCTGGCTCGGGCATGGATGTGTGTGATGTCCTTAGGTTAGTTAGGTTTAAGTAGTTCTAAGTCTAGGGGACTGATGACCTCAGATGTTAAGTCCCATAGTGCTCAGAGCCATTTTTGGAAAAGATGCATTGCGCAGTACTGTTGGCATTATCTATCAAAATGTTGATTTAAATGCTCCAGAAGAAGCAAGTGAAAATACAGAAACTATAAATTTACAATTACACAAAATGATTGTTGCGATGTGAGAGGTTAGCCATGCTCTTCAGTTACCAAATGTTCCAATGGGGGTTGGTTAGAATAGCTTACTGAATGACTGTGATAATTCAAACCAAATAATTTCATATATGCATCCAGTTAATGAACCACAAGCGAATAAATCACTTTTGGAGATTGTAAAATGATGCAGGAAACTTGTAAAGACGTCAAACATTCCATCCAAGTCATATATGATCTCACAATTGCAAAAGTAGCTTTACAAATTCAAGCTAGCAGCACACCAGATCTGAAAAATATACTCATACATTTGGAGCCTTTTCATATCGTGATGGCTTATTTCAAAGCTATAGGCAAAATTATAGTAGATTATGGTTTAACCAGTATTATGGTCCAGAGTAATCTGTTTGAGTACCGTGAATGGGCTACTTAAAGCAAAACTGTTCAATAGACATAAGAGACTTCATCTTTTGATGGCTGTAGGATTACAAATTTTAGTTTTCAGATCATTTATAGACGAAAATAATACCATGATCACAGATCAAATGGCCATAGAAATTGAGAGACTGATAACATCTTCATTATCTTGATGTATGACAGAGAATGAGGACCTAATTGAACTATTACATAATTGTAATATTTACAAGCAATAAGCTCTCCATGGCAAATATGGAAAAACACGAGAATTTTATTTATGTTGTATTAAACTATTTCATTATTATTTAAATCTATAAAGAAGACTGCACACAAGAGATTTTGATTTATTTAAATTTGAACTACCAAAAATCATAAACATAAACATATTTTTCATGTGAATCAACAACATTATGTTCGCTGGACATTTAAATTCAATGAGAATTTGAAAGTCGCCAAAACTAACTTTTATATGAAAAAAAAGTTACCATGTCTGCTGCTGTCAAATAAAACTTTGCCTGTTTGTTCATATGCTGAACACAGTTCATCTTAACATTCAGCTGTCTATATTTTAAATGTTAAGTAGCCTACTTATATTTACAGCTACTAGATGGCACTCTTGGTGTAACTGCCCGCAGTTGCTATTGCAGGCGCCTCAGTCTGCTTCTACCTGTGGTTTTATATGTGTGAGCAGCGCATAGTGGCTCGCCTTCCATGTGTGTTTTTTTAAATTTTTGTGACTAAAGCCTTTATCGCTTGATATTTATCTTATATGTGACATGTAAGTACCGTTTCTTTCTTGTAATGTTAGTCAGTACTTACGCTTTTATATAAACAAAATTTTCCCATAATTTTATACTTATGTTATAGGCCAATTTGAGTATTTAATTTCTGATGAAGGCACTCATAGAAGTGTCGAAACCTGGTCAAAAGAATTAAATTTGGTAACCGAGGGCTGTAATTGCTTTAACTTCACCGTGGTTTGTTTGAACATTTTCCACGAGGTTTCTTCAGTATTCAGAGAACCAATAAATCGCTTCCAAAACAACCAGTCGATTGAGTTCTCGAACAAACAATCAACTCAGATTCAGCTCAGAGGCTCTGTAATGGAACATTCTTCCCTAGCATTACTTTTCCTCAATAGTAGTTATCGATACCAGTATTTTTTTCAAATTTTGGACAGGTCAGTAGCTTTTCTGAAAACTTTCATATAATTTTATGAACAGTATGTTATATTTGAAGTTAAAATTTATGAAAAGGAATTACTTTATAAACTATTTCAGTTTCGATGTTATAATCGATAAGTACTAGTTCTGAATGTACAATTAAATTTTTTAGTAGAAATATTTGAAATTACGAATTCTTTGCACACTTAAAATTTCTATTATTAATTACGCAATGTAGTACTGTTTATTACCTTTATTTCTGCATTCATTTATGAAATAATAATCGATAATAATAGTGTAACGAAAACTAGAAGGAATTCATTCGTCAAGAAAAATTGTAAACCCTTTGGAATACTGTTATTTCCGCAAAGTGCGAGAGTCGTAAGCTTGCCTCTGATGTGATCGGACGTATTTTCATATAACATGGCGAATTATGTAATTTCGGCCCCCCCCCCCCCCCCCCATGAACCATGGACCTTGCCGTTGGTGGGGAGGCTTGCGTGCCTTAGTGATACAGATAGCCGCACCGTAGGTGCAACCACAACGGAGGGGTATCTGTTGAGAGGCCAGACAAACGTGTGGTTCCTGAAGAGGGGCAGCAGCCTTTTCAGTAGTTGTAGGGGCAACAGTCTGGATGATTGACTGATCTGGCCTTGTAACAATAACCAAAACAGCCTTGCTGTGCTGGTACTGCGAACAGCTGAAAGCAAGGGGAAACTAGAGCCGTAATTTTTCCCGAGGGCATGCAGCTTTACTGTATGAATGGAATGTAGTCGAATAAAGTCGGGTGATGCTGAGGGAATTAGATTAGGAAGTGAGACACTTAAAGTAGTAAAGGAGTTTTGCTATTTGGGGAGCAAAATAACTGATGATGATCGAAGTAGAGAGGATATAAAATGTAGACTGGCAATGGCAAGGAAAGCGTTTCTGAAGAAGAGAAGTTTGTTAACATCGAGTATAGATTTAAGTGTGAGGAAGTCATTTCTGAAAGTATTTGTATGGAGTGTAGCCATGTATGGAAGTGAATCATGGACGATAAATAGTTTGGACAAGAAGAGAATAGAAGCTTTCGAAATGTGGTGCTACAGAAGAATGCTGAAGATTAGATGGGTAGATCACATAACTAATGAGGAGGTATTGAATAGAATTGGGGAGAAGAGGAGTTTGTGGCACAACTTGACAAAAAGAAGGGACCAGGTGGTAGGACATGTTCTGAGGCATCAAGGGATCACCAATTTAGTATTGGAGGGCAGCGTAGAGGGCAAAAATCGTAGAGGGAGACCAAGAGATGAGTACACTAAGCAGATTCAGAAGGATGTAGGTTGCAGTAGGTACTGGGAGATGAAGAAGCTTGCACAGGATAGAGTAGCATGGAGAGCTGCATCAAACAAGTTTCAGGACTGAAGACCACAACAACAACAATGTAATTTAGGCTTCGTTAATGTTAAAAATCAAAATACTACATAGAATACTAAAATGTGAGAAAATCAGTGGAAAATACATTTATGTAAAAATTCTGCAACAGCAATCTTCCAATTTATTTGGTTCAGACCAACCGTCAGGACCTGATGTCAGATTTTCAGCTTCAAGAATGAGACCCCTATACAAGAAGAACTGACGCCATCGGCAACGTGACAAGCTAAGTCAACTTGAATGTTTATAGTAATCTTTGCTCCTCTCAAATCTTCATAAAAGACTTTGCTTATTAATTACTTGGACTGGGAGAGGGGAGATTATAGCTCACAGGTATAACACGGTTCACCAACGCAATCTCAGCACATGAACGATGGGCTCTCAGTCATCATATGCGTTCAAACATAATTAGTTATGTTTATCACAATTTAGATTTGCATAAAGAGCAAGATGTTACAGCAGAGTTAGCAAATCAAAATATGAAAATTAATAGAAGCAGTTACTAAAGTTTTGTAAAGGAAAATTTTAATTTATTTTATTAGCTGCCGGAGATAACTTCAATTTTCCATTACACCCAACCCACGGCCGGCAATGTTGGCTGCCTGTAAATTGTTTTGCCCCACAGTGTAGCAACAGGAAGTCAGCACCGCGGAAGGGCACCTTGACCACGCGCCGCCCTCATCTGCTGAAGAGGGTACAATACAATATACGCTGTGGAAACTTCCATGCCGCCCGCACTGTTTTTTCTCGGTCGCAATCAATCAGGGCGTATAGGAAGGTGGTGGGACTTAATTTCTGAGGTTATGAGTCACCTAGAACTTAGAACTACTTAAACCTAACTAATCTAAGGACATCACACACATCCAGGATTCGAAACTGCGACCGTAGCGGTCGCGCAGTTCCATACTGCAGCGCCTAGAACCGCTCGGCCACATGGGCCGGCCGTCATAATGGCTTCGTCCGTCATTGCATATGTATTGTCAGCGATGAAATTTACTAACGGAAAGGGTTGCAGAGAACATGAAAGAGGAACCTGCTGCGGGCTTACATTTCCAGTATATGACGCGATAGGCGCTAAACCGATTGAGGAGAGGGGATGTATGGCGGACGTCAGGAGGCGGACCGTCACGACTGAAGATAGCCGAGTGAGTGTGGTACGCTGCAGGATCCTGAACATCTGATCTGTAGAAACCAACCCCATGCTTGCACCACAGAAGATGTATATGCAGCAAGTCATGAGGACATCAAGAGAAAGGAATTCTGGAGCTTACTGTCCATCTACCAGAAATCATCAGTGCCTGGCCGAATTTTCTCATTATTTTCAATATTTTGCATTATCAAACCTCTGGACACTTAAAATAAATAAATAAATATCATGGTGCTATAATTCGAGGTGCATTCAAGTTCTAAGGCCTCCGATTTTTTTTTCTCTGGACTGGAAAGAGATAGAAACATGCACATTGTTTTAAAATGAGGCCGCATTCATTGTCACTACGTCCCAGAGATGGCAGCACCGTACGGCAGATGGAATTTTACCACCAGCGGCGAGAATGAGAACTGTTTTAAATACTCAAAATGGCGACGTTTTCCTTACTTGAACAGCGTGCAATCATTCGTTTACTGAATATGCAGGGTGTGAAACCAACTGAAATTCATCGACAGTTGAAGGAGACATGTGGTGATGGAGTTATGGATGTGTCGAAAGTGCGTTCGTGGGTGCAACAGGTTAATGAAGGCAGAACATCCTGTGACAACGAACCGAAACAACATCGGGCTTGCACAAGCCGGTCTGACGACATGATCGAGAAAGAGAAGAGAATTGTTTTGGGGCATCGCCGAATGACTGTCGAACAGATCGCCTCCAGAGTTGGCATTTCTGTGGGTTCTGTGCACACAATCCTGCATGACGACCTGAAAATGTGAAAAGTGTCACCCAGGTGGGTGCCACGAATGTTGACAGACGACCACATGGCTGCCGTGTGGCATGTTGCCAAGCAATGTTGACGCGCAACGACAGCATGAATGGGACTTTCTTTTCGTCGGTTGTGACAATGGATGAGACGTGGATGCCATTTTTCAATCCAGAAACAAAGCGCCAGTCAGCTCAATGGAAGCACACAGATTCACCGCCACCAAAAAAATTTCGGGTAACCGCCAGTACTGAAAAAATGATGGTGTCCGTGTTCTGGGACAGCGAGGGCGTAATCCTTACCCATTGCGTTCCAAAGGGCACTACGGTAACAGGTACATCCTTCAAAAATGTTTTGAAGAACAAATTCCTTCCTGCACTGCAACAAAAACGTCCGGGAAGGGCTGCGCGTGTGCTGTTTCACCAAGACAACACACCCATACATCGAGCTAACTTTACGCAACAGTTTCTTCGTGATAACAACTTTGAAGTGATTCCTCATCCTCCCTACTCACCTGACCTGGCTCCTAGTGACTTTTGGCTTTTTCCACCAATGACAGACACTCTCCGTGGCCGCACATTCACCAGCCGTGCTGCTATTGCCTCAGCGATTTTCCAGTGGTCAAAACAGACTCCTAAAGAAGCCTTCGCCGCTGTCATGGAATCATGGCGTTAGCGTTGTGAAAAATGTGTACATCTGCAGGGCGATTACGTCGAGAAGTAACGCCAGTTTCATCGATTTCGGGTGAGTAGTTAATTAGAAAAAAAAAACGGAGGCCTTAGAACTTGAATGCACCTCGTACATCCATGCGATGTGCCCGAAACTCGTTGAAATTCGATGATTCCTATGCTTTTAGAAAGACGTTGTAACGGGACATTCTTCTCTAGCATTACTTTTCGTCAACAGTATGTTATATTTCAAGCTGAAATTTATGACAAGGAATTACTTTATTTTGAACGTTATGATTGATAAGTACTAGTTACCAATAGAGTTAAAATTATCTTTTTTAGAAGCATTTGAAATTACAAATTATTTGGCACACTTAAAATGACGCAATCTAGCACTGTTTACTATGAAACTTCCTGGCGGATTAAAACTGCGTGCTGAACCGAGACTCGAACTCGTGACCTCGCGGGCAAGTGCTCTACCAACTGCGCTACCAAAGCACGAGCCACGCCCCCTCCTCATAGGTTCGATTCCGCCAGTGAGGACGTGCAGCGAGTCGTGCTTGGGTAGCTCAGTTGGCAGCCGGCACGGTAGCTCAGCGTGTTCGGTCAGAGGGCTACGTGCCCTCTGTAATAAAAAAAAACAGAGTCAATCCATCAACAACGAACATAATTGGATGTCTTACGACGTCCGCCCCGAGCAGATGCAACGAACAAAAAAACAACCATAATGAGATTTAAAAAAAAAATTGGTAGAGCATTTGCCCGCGAAAAACAAAGGTCCCGAGTTCGAGTCTCGGTCCGGCACAAAGTTTTAATCTGCCAGGAAGTTTCATATCAGCGCACAGTCCGCTGTAGAGAGAAATTTTCATTCTAGAAACTGATTACTATCTTTATTTCTAGATTCATTTATGAAATAGTAATCGAAACTAACAGAAATTCATTTTCCAAGAAAAATTCTAAAACCCTTTGGAATATTGTTATTTCCGCTGAGTGAGACGGTAGTAAGCATGCCTCTGATGTGGTCGGATGTCTTTTTGTATTTTGTGCGAACAGTGTTCAAAAATCTTTCAAATGGCTCTGAGCACTACGGGACTCAACTGCTGTGGTCATTAGTCCCCTAGAACTTAGAACTACTTAAACCTAACTAACCTAAGGACATCACACACATCCATGCCCGAGGCAGGATTCAAACCTGCGACCGTAGCAGTCGCACGGTTCCGGACTGAAGCGCCTAGAACCGCGAGACCACCGCGGCCGGCGCGAACAGTGTAATTTCGGCTTTGTTATTATGAAAAATCAAAAGACTGTCTGAAATACTAAAATGTGACAAAATGTATTAACGAAACAACGAAAATACTGCAACAACAATCTTCAAATATATTTAGATCAGTTCAACTATGACGACCTAAAATGTGAGGATTTCAGCTTCAAGAAGTAGACCCCTAGACGGGAAGAACTGGAGCTAACTCTACACGAAAAGCTAAGTCTAGTGGGAAGTCCAGTGTGATCTACATCTACGTATATACTCCGCAAGCCACCGAACGGTGTGCGGCGGAGGGCACTTCGCGTGCCACTGTCATTACCTCCCTTTCCTCTTCCAGTCGCGTACGGTTCGCGGGAAGAACGACTGCCGGAAAGCCTCCGTGCGTGCTCGAATCTATCTAATTTTACATTCGTGGTCTCCTCGGGAGGTATAAGTAGGGGGAAGCAATATATTCGATAACCCATCCAGAAACGCACCCTCTCGAAACCTGGACAGCGCGATGCAGAGCGCCTCTCTTGCAGAGTCTGCCACGTGAGTTTGCTAAACATCTCCGTAATGGTATCACGCTTACCAAATAATCCTGTGACGAAACGCACCGCTCTTCTTTGGATGTTATCTATCACCTCTGTCAACCCGTCCTGGTACGGATCCTACAGTGATGAGTAATACTCAAGTATAGGTCGAACGAGTGTTTTGTAAGCCACCTCCTTTGTTGATGGACTACATTTTCTAAGGACTCTCCCAATGAATCTCAACCTGGCACCCGTCTTACCAACAATTAATTTTATATGATCATTCCGTTTCAAATCGTTCCGTGCGGTACTCCGAGATAGTTTACAGAAGTAACTGCTACCAGTGTTTGTTCCGCTATCATATAATCATACAATAAAGGATCCTTCTTTCTGTGTATTCCCAATATATTACATTTGTCTATGTTAAGGGTCAATTGCCATTCGCTGGACTAAGTGCCTATCCGCTGCAGATCTTCCTGCATTTCGCTGCAATTATCTAATGCTGCAATTTCTCTGTACACTACAGCATCATCCGCGAAAAGCCCCATAGAAGTTCCGACACTTAGTTGCTCTCAAATTTTTCATAAAAGACTTTGCTTATTGTGGACAACAGCAGTCATTAGGAAGGAGAGGACATATTACATGACTGGGTGTTGTGTGATGTCCTTAGGTTAGTTAGGTTTAAGTAGTTCTAAGTTCTAGGGGACTGATGACCATAGATGTTAAGTCCCATAGTGCTCAGAGCCATTTGAACCATTTGACAGAGTACAACGTGTTTATGTCAATACTGATTGTTCGTCAGCCTCAGGGACCTTTATACATGATACAGAATGGGAAGCTGGGGAGGTAAAAGTAAGTTGTATGTTCCAAAAGAAAGCCTGGAAACCACTGCTGATTTCTACTCTAGCAGTTAGACTGCTAATTTTTCTTATATCACGGGACCACCGCTTTCAGCCTTCGAACCTCATGCAACCTGATACAGAAGGGATTTCTTTCCGAGAGCCGAAATGTTTTTTTTTTTTTTTTCTGGTGACTCTTAATTGCGCGCACGTGCGTGGGGTGCCGCTCGCGGAGGGCCGCGAGGAGTCAGGCAGGCAAACAGCCGTCATCGACCGACGGACGAGGTTAGTGCGTGGGGGAAGATGGCGGCGTGGGCTAGCTAGCGCTCTCCTAAGGCTAGGCGGCGCCCGCGGCCGCGCCTGGGGGTCGATAGCGCGGGCCGCACTTTCGCTCTCTTCTCGCAACTTTTCCCTCCCCGCCCGCCGCCACTGACTGCGAATAGAAAATTCGATACAGGGCCGCCGCGCTGACAGCTAATTCGCGAGCGGGCAATGCGCGCGCAGCTCGCTCGCCGCTGCGTGCCCGTCCTCTGCCGCTCCTGACACGTGTCGCAGGCCCGGTTCACTGGCAGAACACACACGTGTACACAGGCGCGCGCGCGCGACCGCATCCACCCTCTTCGGTGCGCCCCGAAACACCGCTATCGCCTGCTCCTATCGCTGCGTCTGTCAGTCCTACACAATCGTTGACTTATGCGTCTGCTCTCCATCTAGTTTCTCTAAATCAGAGTGGACGAATGCTTGGATAGCTCGTTTAGATAGCATGCGGCCTGGTCCACTTCAAGATGGTGCCATCACAAACTGTTACCTTTCTTCGATGTTTTCACTTTTGTTCTGCATGTTGTTGTTGTTGTTATTGAGGCTTTAAAAAAATGGTTCATATGGCTCTGAGCATCCGAGGTCATCAGTCCCCTAGAACTTAGAACTCCTTAAACCTAACCAATCTAAGGACATCAAACACACTGATGCCCGAGGAAGGATTCGAACCTGAGACCGTAGCGGTCGCGTGGTTCCAGACTGAAGCGCCTAGAACCGCTCGGTCACACCCCCGGCGAGGCTTTTAAACAATGTGGTGGAACGATCAGGTTCAAAATTCAAATGGCTCTGAGCACTATGCGACTTAACTTCTGAGGTCATAATTCCCCTAGAACTTTAAACTACTTAGACCTAACTAAAATAACGACGTCACATACATCCATGCCCGAGGCAGGATTCGAACCTGCGACCGCAACGGTCGCGCGGTTCCAGACTGTAGCGCCTAGAACCCCTCGGTCATTTTCACACACAGATAGTTCTGTAATTTGGCTGGCGGAACGATCTGGGAATGCAGTGCCATCTCCATTGTACATCGAAACGAACAGTCCGCTGTCCGTCTCGATAGCAGAGTGTTAGTCGGCACGGTAGCTCAGAGTGTTCGGTCAGAGGGTTAACAGTCCTCGGGGGAAAAAATGAACACTGAGTGAACGTATCAACGATGAAACTTAACAGGTGTCATGGGACGTCCGCCCCGGCCATATCCAAATCCAACAAACAATTATCAATTACGAAGAAAATGAGATCAATAAAAAAAATGAACAGGGTGGTCAGCGCGACGGAATGACATACTAAGGGGCCAGGGCCTGGTTCCCGGCTGGGTTGGACATTTTCTCCGGTCAGAGACTGGGTGTTGTGTTGTCTCCATCACCATCTTGCCATCCCCTTCGACACGCAAATCACCGAAGTGCCGTCAACTCAAAAGACGCACCAGTCGACAGGTCTACCCGACGGGAGTCCCTAATCACACGACTTTTCCATTTCATCGATACGAACTCACGGCGCAGCTACTAAATATGTGTATCCACCAAAAAAAAAGGCACACGACGACACAGGCACACACAGTGCGACTCACCCACGACGCGGGCAGTAGGAGTTTCCAGGGTGCCGCGGGAAACGGTTCTTGACGGGCAGGCTACCACCTCCACTAATGCTCCGGCCCGTTCCTCGCACCTAACATGCGGCACTCCGAGTATAGCTCAACTACACGAGCTGGGACAGGACTCTGATTGAAATCGCTGCACGTTCAGTAGTTCAGTATCGGGTCGCGGTGTCGTCTGAACGCGGACCAGTGCGCAAACTGAAACGGCTATCGAATGACTCACCAGTTAAGATGTGACGTGTCTTCCTGACGCCAGGATAGTCCCTATCATCCCGAACTCCCCTTAATAGCGTCACAGGAAGACTGGTGGCGTGTGCTCTTGCTTCGCTGTACACTACTGGCCATTAAAATTGCTACACCACGAAGATAACGTGCTACAGGTGCGAAATTTAACCGACAGGGAGAAGATGCTGTGATATGCAAATGATTAGCTTTTCAGAGCATCCACACAAGGTTGGCGCCGGTGGCGACACCTACAACGTGCTGACATAAGGAAAGTTTCCAACCGATTTCTCATACACAAGCAGCAGTTGACCGGCGTTGTCTGCTGAAACGTTGTTGCGATACCTCGTGTAAAGAGGAGAAATGTATACCATCACGTTTCCGACTTTAATAAAGGTCGGATTGTAGCCTATCGCGATTGCGGTTTATCGTATCGCGACATTGCTGCTCGCGTTGGTCGAGATACAATGACTGTTAGCAGAATATGGAATCGGTGGGTTCAGAAGGGTAATACGGAACGCCGTGCTGGATCACAATGGCCCCTTACCACTAGCAGTCAAGATGACAGGCATCTTATCCTCATGGCTGTAACGGATCGTGCAGCCACGTCTCGACCCGTGAGGCAACAGATGGGGACGTTTGCAAGACGAGAACCATCTGCACGAGAAGTTTGACGACGTTTGCATCAACATAGACCATCAGCTCGGAGACCACGCCTGCGGTTACCCTTGACGCCGCATCACAGGCAGGAGCGCCTGCGATGATGTACTCAACGATGAACCTGGGTGCACGAATGGCAAAACGTCATTTTTTCGGATGACTCCAGGTTCTGTTTACAGCATCATGATGGTAGCATCCGTGTTTGGCGACGTCGCGGTGAACGCACATTGGAAGCGTGTATTCGTCATCGCCATACTGGAATATCACTCGGCATGATGGTATGGGGTGCCATTGGTTATACGTCTCGGTCACCTCTATTTAGCATTGACGGCACTTTGAACAGTGGACGTTTCATTTCAGATGTGTTACGACCCGTGGCTCTAACCTTCATTCGATCCCTACATTTCAGCAGGATAGTGCACGACCGCATGTTTCAAGTCCTGTACAGGCCTTTCTGGATACAGTAAATGTTCGACTGCTGCCGTGGCCAGCACATTCTCCAGATCACTCACCAATTGAAAACGTCTGGTCAATGGTGGCCGAGCAACTGGCTCGTCACAATACGCCAGTCACTGCTCTTGATGAACTGTGATATCGTGTTAAAGCTGCATGGGCAGCTGTACTTGTACACGCCATTCAAGCTCTGTTTGACTCAATGCCCAGGCGTATCAAGACCGTTATTACGGCCAGAGGTGGTTGTTATGGGTACTAATTTCTCAGGATCTATGCACCCAAATTGCGTGAAAATGTAATCACATGTCAGTTCTAGAATAGTATATTTGTCCAGTGAATACCCGTTTATCATCTGCATTTCTTTTTGGTGTAGCAATTTTAATTGCCAGTAGTGTATATTAAGTGATCATACACCTTTCCCTGAGTTCTCAGTTCTCTGAAAAAATAGTTACTGTGTTTTGTTTACCAATCAGAGCTGTCGTTTGGTGAAAAAAAAAACGCTCCGATAATTCTTGTCGTGTAACTGCACACCTCATTCATGTCTTGACACAACGAAGAGGTTCTTCACGGATGAGGATTTGCAGACCCCTAACGTCCATTGTACCGCCAGTTCAAATACCCGTAGAAATGCATCCCCTTGCATCTAACAGTATCTGAATTGGTCAGTCGATGCACCGACACTACTTCATGTATTTCCGCTCTGACTGCCTCCGCAGTTTCCGACCAGCTCCTACCGACACAGCAGCGCCAACCGGCGCCATGGGTTTCCCCTAAATCGTATAGTTAGGCGAAAGACCGAAACGGTAAGTCACAAAAAAGAAGGAAATAAGATTAGCAAAAATGTAAACGACCATAGCCGGATGCAGTTTGAAACGCCCGCTAAACCCGCTGGGCAGAACAGGTAACTAGGACTGTGGAAAGGGCCAAATAAGGTTGTGGTCAGTTTCACTTTCTAATTGCAATTTATTGTAATTTAATAACACATTTACAACCAAAGCGGCACATAGCTGAACCATTACGAAATGCGACTCTTTCACGACCGAAGGCCTCCAAACAAGAAATCTTAAAAATCACCAATATAAAAAAGAAGCAGTTAAAATAGCAAATAAAGTAGTTTAAAAAACATAAATCACAGTTAGGTGAAAAGCCTCAAGGCAAAGTAGATAAAACAAACATATGCAAGATGCAATACAAATGGCTGATGCCACAATTAAGTTTCAAAAATTTTAAAATATATTACCGTAACATTTTAAACGCAGAACGCTGCAATGTTTAAGCTTGAAAAAAATTTTAAGAACAAGTTTCAAAGCTGAAGGCCCACAATTAATTTACCAATTTTTTTAAAAAAATAACCATAAGCCTTAAATTTTAAGTAGTTGAAAGCAGATAATTAAACACACGTGGGAAAGACAATGAAGACAACGGCACTCACAAGCCCCCAGGGAGGTCGGTCTGCACTCGTTCACTTAAATGAGACAGGTGGTGGGCCGAACTACACTTGACCCGTCGGAACCCAACCAGGGGACAGCCACGGACCGACCGACACAACGACTTGCTTCCCGTCAATCAGTATATGAGAACTCAAGTCGTAAAGGTTACAAATGTGATAATCCACAGTGGAGTATGTATTAGCAGTCAAAATTACACACCATGTTGGACAGCGACAACAGGTGAGGAAAGGACGCTGCCTGAAATTACTTTAGTGGCCAGGGCAGGTAGCCAGAACACTAACGGCCACAATGCAGAAAATTCCGCTAGTGCAATCGAATTATAGTCAGTCAATATAGTTAATTGCACAGCATGGCGGCTAAATTTCAGCAATAGAAACACTCGGTGTTCCTCACAGGAAAATCTATTCAGCAGCAAACCACCGTAACGAACCACACAACATGGATGGCCGTGGCTTGGGCAGTTAAAACCACTACTCAACTTCGATGTCTTGGGTCGGTGAACCACGAAGCTCGTAGCGATCGAACAGCTCCACACACGCCCCGACACTGCAAGGGACGGGCAGCGGACCCAGCCGACTGCACCGCACGGAGATCCTCCCTGGTCCGCACCAACCGACCGACTCCTGCTGGTCCGTCCGCGACAGCTGCTCCGTCGCGACTGCACCGCTGGTGCGTCTCCCAATCATTCCCAGACACACGAAGGCGGAAATACTGGGTCTGACCCAAGCATGCAGAGGAAACACGCCCACTGGCTAAGCAACATCCCTGCACCAGGAAAGGACCGACCCAAGTTCCATAAGATGGTAATTGAAGCGACCCAGAAGCGCTCAGAGAACCAGTTACACGTCGCCCGATGAGACGACCGACCTCTGATAGCCAGTACGCCAACAACATCTAAAACAGGTTGTCAGTGGAAATCACACCAACTACACACGTAGTTTGACAAACATTTGGAGGAAGACTTGAACGATGCCTAACAGTAACTAAGCACGCATGAAGACAAATCGGGAGTCGATGCACACACACACACACAGCCGACTCATGAACGATCGGCGAGCCAAGACGCGTCGTCCGGTAGGACGACCGACCGACGATCCACCAAGACCGTGGCCCGACTCAATTGATGGTCGGGCGAACCATGTCGACGCAGACCTCACTGCTGCTCCAACCCGACTGCACTAGTGCCGCATTGCAACTCCCCGACTGGCAGGTCCGGACTGCGCTCCACACGCGTTCCAACTGATGGCAGACCCGAACTCGCGAACAAACTCGCGACGCGAACTCCCCCCTTACGACAGACAAAGACCGGGATGTCATAGCAGTCGAGCAAAGATACTGCGACAGGGGATATATCGATACTTGCTGCTAGCGCCGGTCGCGGTCAGGCAAAGCAGTAACTCAGTGACAGTAGAAATTTTAAATTAACGTATTGAGGTGGAAGTACATTAAAAACAGGGTGTAAAATACATGATGGCGGGAACACGAGACACACACGGCTCACCGATTCCGATAGTCGTCCTCCCGAATGCGACTCGAGTGTGCTAACCACCGCGCTACCTCGGTCGCCGCCACACAACTCCGAGTGACCGTCTCTAGCCTGTCTGGCTACTGGAGGCTGCCCCTCCCCGCCGGTATTGGTCACGAAACGCCACACTTGCGCCGTACGTAAAACACGCACGCTGTATCTTTGTTTGGCAGAAAAGCGACATCGTGATGCAGGTACTATCATGGCTGGAAAACTCTGGTGCCTCACTATCTACTGCAAACCTCTTTCCAATTGATGTCTCCTATCTTAGGGGGTCTGAAGCGTAACTGCGTTGCCTAGATGACTGCATGTGCGTATAATTTGGTGATGTGCTGGAGCTGTACGATGGTGAGGGAAGGGAGAGCTTCACATCTGGTGCCTCCTCCTCTCGAACAGGACCAGCAAGCCACCGGGATTAACCCCCGCTCTGGACGGACCCGTCGCCATCAACAGTGCATCAGGCCCTCGTCCCATGAAACACGGTGACCAGCGTTGGGACTGGAGCAGAGTCATCTGCTCATAAATGTTAGGCTACCACCTCATTTTGCTCCATGTCCTCTGGTGCCTCACTGTCTACTGCAAACCTCTAACCAATTGAGGTTTTATATCTTAGGGGGTCTGAAGCGTAACTGCGTTGCCTAGATGACTGCAGTGAGTATAATCTGGTGATGTGCTGGAACTGTAAGATGGTGAGGGAAGGGAGAGCTTCACATCTGGTGCCTCCTCCTCTCGAACAGGACCAGCAAGCCACCGGGATTAACCCCCGCTCTGGACGGACCTGTCGCCATCAATAGTGCATCAGGCCCTTGTCCCATGAAACACGGTGACCAGCGTTCGGACTGGAGCAGAGTCATCTGCTCATAAATGTTAGGCCACCACCTGATTTTGTTCCATGTCCTGTGTCGAATCTTAAAACCGTCCGGTTAAATGCCAGCACCATTCGAACAAGATACCTCGGAGTCTAACACATCTGAACAAGCGTGCATCAGCGATTGCGGCTGCGGAGGCGTGTGGTACACAGCTAAAAGAATAGGAGTAAGAAACACTGATGGCCAAGTACAAGATTCTGAAGACTGCTGTTTACAGGAGCACACATGAACAGCAACGAACGTCCAACTTTCCTGTTCACTGTCCATGAGGCAGGTCAGGTGTCGATGCTGAAGATGACTACTTGGACGCCTTCTGTTGTCCTTATGGACTCATGTAACGAGGTTCTACTGCGGCTTGCTGGAAAGCAATGCACAGATTTTTTTTTAGAACATTCAAAAGCTTTTTAAATAGAACAAAATTTATTAATATTCTTCATGTTTATTCTTCGTGCCTACGTATTTACTTGTTATCACAGTCACCCTGATGACGAATACATTTCTCCCAACGAGAGACCACTCCTTTGATACCGTCGCTGTAGAATGTTTGACTTTGTTGACGGAGTCACAACCTCACCTCCTTTTGGAAACAGATAAAATTCGTATGGGGCCGTGTTGTGACTGCATGGAGGCTCATCGCTGTCAGTGAACCCAAGGCGTCGTATTACCGCAGACGTCGCAGCGTTCGTGTCTGGTCTGGTATTCTCATGCTGAAGCAGTGCATGTTCCACGAGTGTTTCCAGTTTCCCAATGTGTTTCTACATCTATATGGATACTCTGCACATCACATCTATGTGGCTGTCAGACGGTTCAACAAACCACCTTCACAATTCTCTATTATTCCAATCTCGTACAGGAAGAACGAACACCTAAATCTTTCCGTATGAGCTCTGGTCTCCCTTATTTTACCATCGTGGTCGTTTCTTCCTATGTAGGTCGCCGTCAACAAAATACTTTCGCCTTCGGAGGAGAAAGTTGGTGAATGGAATTTAGTGAGAAGATTGCTCCGCAACGAAAATCGCCTTCGTTTTAATTATGTCCGTTCCAAATCCTGTGTCATTTCAGTGACACTCTCTACCCTGTTTGGCGATAATACAAAACGTGCTGCCCCTCTTTGAACTTCCTATCTGATAAGGATCACACAAAACGCAGCAGTATTCTAAAAGAGGACGGACAAGCGTAGTGCAGGCACTCTCCTTAGTAGATATGTTACTTTTTCTAAGTGCCCTGCCAATAAAACTCAGTCTTTGGTTAGCCTTCCCCACAACATTTACTACTTGTTCCTTCCAATTTAAGTTCTTCGTAACTGTTACTCCTAGGTATGGAGTTGAATTTACGGCCTCTAGATTTGACTGATTTATCGGGCAACGGTAGTATAACGGATTCCTTTTTGGCACTCATGTGGATGAGTTTTTTTTTCTTTATTGTCATTTGTTCACCTTATACAAAGGCGGGCTGGCAGCGGATACATCTACGCCGCTCCTCACCTTCAAGCATTACAATAATAGAGAAAAAGGAGACAGAAAAGTAACAAATCGGTGGTTAAAAAACAGGAGATACAACAAATAAAAACATGAAGCCGTTCACACTCGACGAAAACACACGAAAAACTGTCGGAACTGCACACAAACACTGACGAATGAGATGGTACAAGTGAAAAAGGGGGCTAAAAACACTAAATCACAATCACAATGGCACAGCCACTAAACTGATGGCTATGATCTTCGGCGCGCGAATGTCCACTTAGCGTGTGCGAGTCCAGGGACCTGCCAAGAGGGGAGGAAGGTGGTGGAGGAGTGAGAGGGGAGAGCAGAGGTGCCAATGGCAGGGGAGATGGGGGGGGGGGAGGAATGAAGGTAGCAGGGAGTTGGGGTAGCCTGGGGGAGGGGGAGGAAGGGAGGATGGAGGGAAGGAGAGAGAAGGGAGATAGGGTGCCCTAAGGGAAGAACACAGGAAGTGGGAGAGGAGGATCAAAGTTGATAGGAGGGGTAGATGAAGGGGAGGAGGGCATCATCACGGAGGGGGAGCTGGCGGAAGCCACCTTGGGAGAGAGTAAGGAGGGTGGAGAGATGGAGAGTAGGTGGGAGATGGAAATACAGGCACGGCACCAGACAGGTGTGGGAAAAGGATGGGAGAGACAAGTGGGTGAAGGGGATCTAGTTTACGGAAGTTGTATAGGATCCGTATCCGTTCGAGGAAGAGGAGGAGGTGGGGGAACGGAATAAGATCGTACAGGATCCGTGTGGGGGAGGGGAGGCGAATACGGTAGGCGAGGCGGAGAGCATGACATTGAAGGATTTGAAGGGATTTGTAAAAGGTAGGAGGGGTGGAGACCTAGGCAGAATGGGCGTAGTAGAGGATAGGCGGATGAGGGATTTATAGGTGTGGAGGATGGTGGAGGGGTCCAAACCCCATGTACGGCCGGAAAGGAGCTTGAGGAGACAGAGCCGGGAGCGTGCCTTGGCTTGGATTGTCCGGAGATGAGGGGTGCAGGAGAGGCGATGTTCGAGGGTGACGCCAAGGTACTTAAGGGTGGGGGTGAGGGCCATAGGACGGCCATACATGGTGATATAGAAATCGAGGAGGCGGATGGAAGGGGTGGTTTTGTCTACAATGATCGTCCGGGTTTTGGAAGGATTGGCCTTAAGCAACCACTGGTTGCACCAAGTGGTGAACTGGTCAAGATGGGATTGGAGAAGGTGTTGGGAGCACTGCAGAGTGGGGGCAAGGGCAAGGAAGGTGGTGTCATTGGCATACTGGAGAAGATGGATGGGAGGTGAAGGCGGCGGCATGTCCACCGTATACAAAAGGTACAGAAGAGGGGAGAGGATGGAACCTTGAAGCACACTGGCAGAGGGGAAGAAGGTGTAGCAATCCATGTCATGGATGGTGATGTAGGAAGGACATTGGGAAAGAAAGGAGCCGATCAGACGGACATAATTAATAGGAATGGCGAAGGTTTGGAGCTTGAAGAGGAGACCGGAATGCCACACGTGGTCATAGGCTCGTTCGAGGTCAAGGGAGAGAAAGATAGTGGAGCGACGGGAATTAAGCTGTTCAGAGAGGAGATGAGTGAGGTGAAAGAGAAAGTCACCAGAAGAGAAGGACGGCCGAAAGCCACACTGGGTAATGGGAAGGAGGCGGTGCTGGTGGAGAAGCTGGTGGATGCATCAGGTTAGGATGGATTCCAGGACCTTGCTGAAGACTGAGGTAAGGCTGACTGGATGGTAGGAGGAGATAGTGGATGACGGTTTACCGGGTGTAAGGAACATCAGGATATGGGAGGTTTTCCATGGGTCGGGGTAGTAGCCGGTGGACAGGACTACATTATAGAGCCTGGCCAGGGTGGAGAGGAAACAGGCAGGAGCTTCACAAAGGTGGCGATAGGTGACACAATCGTGACCAGGAGCGGTGTTGTGTTTTGTGCAGAGTGTAGCGATAAGATCCTATGTAGTGATAGGGGCATTGAGTTCGGTGTGTGAAATGTACTGGAAACCTGGTGCGAGCGGAGGGACAGAGTACAATCGCAGACATCTGGGAAGAGGGAGTAATCGAACTGGGGATCGTCGGGGATGGTAAAGACATCGGAGAGGTAAGAGGCAAAGTGATTGGCCTTACTAAGGTTGTCAGGGAAGGGTTGATTAACGTGAAGGAGAGGATAGTAAGGGCCGCGGTTAGATCCAGTAAGGTGGCGGAAGGCTGACCAGAACTTGGAAGAGTTTATAGGAAGTGTAGCATTTAAACGGGTGCATGTCTGTCGCCAGTCTCTGGGTTTCTTAGCCACAAGAAAGTTTCAGATGTGTCGCTGGAGTTACCGGTGGCGTTGTAGTGTGTCCGAGTCATGCGTATGGAGGAAGGCAAGGTAGAGACGGTTGGATTCATGGAGGAGGAGGACGGCCTGTGGCAGTAAGGTAGGACGGTGGGGAGGGATGGTGACAGAAGGGATGTGGGCCTCCACAGCCTCAGACAAGGTCTGCTGGAGAAAGGAGGCAGCATGGGTAATATCATTAGGTTGGCGGTAGTTGAAGGGGTGGCCATCGACCTGGGTAGATAGGGGATCCCGGTACGCATTCCAGTCTGCACAGGAATAATCATGGACGTACTTCGGGGGAGGTTCATTATGAGAGTCAGGGTGGGGGCGACGAACGTCTGAAACGGTGAGGAGGACAAGGAGATGGTCTCTACCAATGTGGTCCAGGACATCTACTGCTATGTGGCCAAGAAGATTAGGGGAACAGAGGATGACATCAGGAGTGGAGTTGGATTCAGGGCAGGTATGCTGGGGAATGGGGACGAGGTCGCCTTGGAGGGAGGAGAGGAACCGATACCACCACCGTAACTGGGTGGCTGAACGACTATGGATGTTGAGGTCAGCGGCGCTCACTTAGGAGGAGAAGGTATCGTCAATGTGGGAGAGGAAGTTAAAAGGAATAGGGGCGTTAGGGCGGACATAGATGGTGGCCCAGGTGATGGTAAGGTCAGGAAAGAAGAGACTAAGGATCAGGTGTTCAGTGGGGTCGGGAAGGAGAGGTTGGAGCTGAACTGAGAACTGGCGGTGGTGACCAATGGCAACTCCAGCACGCACTATCGGGAAGGTATTATTGGGGCGGTGAAGAAGGTAGGGCGAGGTGTGTATGGTGTGGTGGGGCTGAAGAAAGGTTTCATTGAGGAGAAAGGCATCCAAGCAGTGGGTGGCGAGGGTGTGCATGAAGAGATTCTTGTTGGCTGGAAGGGAACGGATGTTGTTGAACAGGATACGGTGCTGTCGCACCATGACAGGGATTTAGATGAGGGTGTTGAAAAGGGAGAAGGTAAAATGGGCCTGGTTGTGGGAGTAGGTGGTATACATTTTGAGGTGGAAGATGGAATAGGTGGCGAGGGATATCTGCTGGAGGGTGTGAGGGCGCTGGAAAGGATGGACATTTTGGAGAACAATGGTGAGGAACCTGATGATGTCCTCAGTGGGGGGTGATGAAGGGAATTGCCAGGAGGGGTGGGTGCGTCCAGAGGGTGGACAGGGACGGTGAGTTCAGGAGAGGTGGGAGGGGGTCGGGCCTTACATTTTTGGAAGTACATGGGATGTGGGAGATAACATGTGTTACAGGAGGGAGGGGACTGGAGGTGGCGATGGTGAAGGCGATGGCGATGATGAGGATGACGACTATGGCGGTAGTGGTGGCAGAAATAGTGGAGGTGGGAGTCGACATGATGAGAGGGAGAAAAGGCACAGGGCAGATCGAAAATGACTGAAGAGAACAAGGGACTTACAAGGCGGACGAAAAACAAAAGAAGGCAGACGAGGACCCATGAAAAGTCAACTGGGGCCGAAGCCTTACTCTGCTGCCGCTGGCGTGGGGAGTGACAGGAAGGCAGGAACTCTGGCTGGCTGGCTGGCTGGCTGGCTGGCAGGAATCCTGGCTGGCTGGCAGGAATGCCGCTGCCGCTGTTGCCGGCTGGAACCGCTGCTGCTGCTGGCTGGAACCGCTCTTGCTGCTGCCACTGGCTGGGATCGCTGCTGTTGCTGCTGCTGGCTGGCTGACTGGCTGGCTAACTGGTTGGTACCTGCAAAACCCTAACACTTCGATTAATGACGATTGCCACAATCAAAGGGCGGTATTCATAGCGAAGTACATATGGATGAGCTCATACTTTTCTTTATATAGGGTGAACTGCCAATTTTCTCATCATTCAGATATCTTTTCTAAATCGTTTTGCAATTTGGTTTGATCTTCTGATGACCTTACTAGTCGATAAACGACATCGTCATCTGCAAGCAACCTAAGACAGCTGTTCAGATTGTTTATTACATACAGACATAATTGCCTTACAAGCCGCCACACCTCTCCCTACCTTCCTTCTCCTCCACCCGGGAGTCCTTTTGTATTCCCCTCCTCTGCCTTCCCCACTCCCTGTCGTGTCTGTCCAGCACCCTATACCCCTCTTATGGCTCCTCATCATCCATCGGCTCCTTTCCCGTCTCCCCCCCTCTTCGCTTTTCCTCTCCTTCCCCCCTTTTTTTATTTTCCCGTCATCTGTCCAGTTTCCCCCCACCTGCTCTCGGCTGTGGTATGTCACATTTGCCACCTATTTAGTGCAGTGCTTCAGTGACGGTTCAGTGTTGTTCATCTTTCTCGTGTTGCGAACAGAAACCATGCTGTCGCTAGGTGTGAATTTTATAGCTTTTGTGAACAGAATCCAGACTGTCGCCGTGTTTTTTAATTGTCTGTCTATTGCTTTACCTGTCTGCTTCGTATGTATTTTATCATCCCTCTGCTCTTTGTTTTAAGTTCCACGTTTTATTTCGCCATGTTACTCTTTAAGTCTCCGCTTTTAGCGCCTGTTTTTATTATTTATTCTCTTCATCTTTTTAACACAGTCTGTAGGCCGAAGAGCGACATACTAAGCTGCTGCCAGTCCTCCCCCTTCGGGGGGAATTGAAATTCAATAAAGAAAAAAAAAGGACACTACCTGCACCACTGGACGCCGTCATCGCCCGCCTTCAACAGCAGGTGGTCGCCACCATCACCTGGTGCTGGACAAACAAAATCGCTCTTAATGCAGGCAAAACTACGGCTGTCTATTTCACGAAACGGCGCCCAGTGCTCCGCCGCCATATTTCGATTGCAAGCGTGCAGGTGCCCTGACCCCCGACGACCACCTATCTCAGGGTCCGGATGGACCACTAGCTGCTGTTCCACTATCATGCAGAGTATGTCACCAACAAGGGGCAGAAACTGACCTGGGCCTTATGCTACCTCTTCCGCAGTAGGGAACTTAACCTTCCTACCAAGCTCCGTATCTACCGGGCAGTTATCCTGCCTGCCCTGACGTATGGCTCCACTGCATGGGCCACAGTTAGTGTCACCAGGATGCGGATGTTGCAGCGCCTGCAGAACAAGGTTCTCAGGTGGATCCTGCACGCCAAGGAGACCATACACAACAACGTGCGGTGGCTCCATGAGAAAGTGGCTGCCCTGCGGGACACTGTCCATGGGCTACACCACGTTAGGACTACACATCCACGTTGCTGGCATCGGCATCCAGTTCCGCTGACCATCCCCGAGGAATACGCTTCCGAACAGGACTAGCGATGGGCCTGGCACGCCCAACACGGCTGCCTCCTTTGTCAGGATTAGCCCTCCATTCCACGTCCACAGCTTTCCAATCTTACCTGCCCATGTCGGACCACGCTTTTGTACCGGACAGAAGAGTACTGTCACCGTTTCAGTGTGGTCTGGTAAGTCCCACCGCCACACCTCCAAAGTGTATTGCAGCGACGCATTGTCACTGACCTATGGTTTATACTTACTGCCTCACCGACACAGTTGGACCGCGGAAGACTGGTGATGCTATAGTGCACCGTATCATATAATTTTTAAAAAAAGACACTGCTTGTGTTAAATCCAGACTAGTCGTCAATTATGGGGTGTCTAGGAAACCTGCTTTCTCGGATCGCTAGACAACATTCTAACAAATCGCATAAATGATATTTACTGACAATGCCCAGGAGATCGATGAGCAGACTCCACACCACTCCATGGTGTTACACGGATGAGTCGCAAGCAAAGGGCGACAGACAAAATGTAGGTAGGCTGTTTAGGTTTTTATGTTGGTAACGCCAAGTAGCGCTCTATATGAAAATCACTGACTGTGCTGTGTGCAGTCTGTGGCTGGTTTGCATTGTTGGAATATTCGCTATTGTAGTGTTGGGCAGTTGGATGTGAACAGCGCGTAGCGTTGCGCAGTTGGAGGTGAGGCGCCAGGAGTGGTGGATGGGGAGAGAGAGATGGCAGAATTTCGAGAGCGGACGATCTGGACGTGTGTCCATCAGAAAGAGTAAATTTGTAATACTGGATGTCATGAACTGATATATTTATATGATGACTTTTGAACATTATTAAGGTAAATACATTGTTTGTTCTCCATCAAAATCTTTCATTTGCTGACTATGCCTTTTAGTAGTTAGTGTTTTCAGTAGATAGAATGTTTTATTTAGCTGGCAGTATTGGCGCTCGCTGTATAACAGTAGTTCGAGTAACGAAGATTTTTGTGAGGTAAGTGATTCGTGAAAGATGTAGGTTATTGTTAGTCAGGGACATTCTTTTGTACAGATTATTGAAAGTCAGATTGCGTTGCTCTAAAAATACTGTGTGTCGGTTTAGTGTTTATCAGAATAAGTAAAGAGAGAAATGTCTGAGGACGTTCAGTTTTGCTCAGCTGTTTGATAATGAAGTAACGTAAGAGGTTTATCAGCACAGTAATTCATAAATTTTTCTAAGGGGAGGTTTCAAAAATAACAAGTCTCTTCAGTATAACAATTCCCAAATACGTGTTACGTAGACAGTGTAAGCAAGTGATTAGAGATGACACTTCTATTCTAGTCGCTAGTCTTGAGGCTGCTGTAGAACTGGGCCGCGACCAGTCGGGCGCGGCGCTTATGTCCTCCTCGCATATGACCGCTACTGTAGCGTTGTCGTCCTGGAGAGGGGCCTGTCAGCGTGCGATTGGCTGACGTTTTCTCACTGCTCTCTCAGCTCTATCTTTCCCGACTGGGCTTCCGGCGCTTGACTTTACGCCGTAACAACATGAATAACCTAAACTGGATTGTTTATATTCAAAATGGAGGTACAGTGCTCTGAGACAGCGTCCCTTAAAATTTGGGTTGGCACACATTCATTTAAATTAAAGTGGAAGGAACAGTAATGAATGAACGAAATGCTTTAATACAGGACAATCTTGCAAATAATTCTACGATACTGAAAATCAAGAGAGGATTTTTTTCCACCTCCTCGATCTCCTAGTCGGCAAACCACTGTACAGTGTACGGTGATAGGTGCTCCGTACCATTATAAGCGATTTTTGTCCTACTCCATTCTAGAACGGATCGAGTGAAAATGTCTTAATTTCCTAGCACTCACTCTAATCACTCTTATCTTACTCCCATGACCTCTTCCTAAGGTATGCCGTTTTACGCTTTGACTGCAGTTTTCGCGGTCGGCAATGCGGGTACCCTGCCGCAGCGCCTCTGAACGGCGGACCGCTCCCGCCTCCACTGCCACTTATAGATACCACGTCTTTTTTTTTTCATTTCTTTGTCGCGATTGCAGCAGCGGCTCTCCTTGAGCGCATAGTCGCGAATTTTGTTTTACCACCGGCGCTGTTAGGCGCTCACCAAAACAAGTACCGGGCAGGAATTCTCGGAGGCTACGTCGCGAGCCATTTGCATTCCGTCCGCCGCTGCAGGAGGTGTAAATTCTTCGGTTCGACACCCGCCCGTAAATCATGAGCAGCTCAGAGTCCGCAGCCGCTGCACCAGCGGCCGCTGCGCCACACACAGCTCCCGCGGCATCCGCGCGCCATTCATTTCACGTAGCGACCGATCGAATTAATCGTGTGTAATCATAAATTGCCACCGTGGTCTAGTATAGCATCTTCGAATACCAATGAAAATGTTGCGAGTCTCAGATTAGACCTAATTACTGTTTGTACGAGGGTGAGTCAAATGAAAACCTTAAATATTTTTTAAAATATTATTTATTGTGCAGAAGTGGTACAAAGCTGTATCAGTTTTCAACATATTCTTCCCCACGCTCAATGCAAGTCCTCCAGCGCTTACAAAGTGCATAAATCACTTTAGAAAAAAAATCTTTTGGTAGTCTGCGCAACCACTCATGCAGCGCGTGGCGTACCTCTTCATCACAATGGAACTTCTTTCCTCCCATTGCGTCCTTGAGAGGTCCAAACATATGGAAATCACTTGGGGCAAGGTCTGGTGAGTATGGTGGATGAGGAAGACACTCAAAATGCATTTCTGTGATTGTTGCAACTGTTGTACGGGCAGTGTGGGGCCTTGCATTGTCATATTGCAAAAGGACACCTGCTGACACCAATCCACGTCGCTTTGATTTGATTGCAGGCTGCAGATGAGTTTTTATGAGATCTGTGTATGATGCACTCGTGACAGTGGCCCTCTAGGCATATAATGCTCCAAAATGACGCCTTTTTTGTCCCAAAAGAGAGTCAGCATAACCTTCCCTGCTGATGGTTCTGTTCGAAACTTCTTTGGTTTTGGTGATGAGGAATGGCGCCATTCCTTGCTCGCTCTCTTCGTTTCCAGTTGGTGGAAGTGAACCCAAGTTTCGTCCCCAGTAACGATTCTTTCAAGGAAGTCATCACCTTCTCGTTCAAAGCACCGAAGTTCTTCACAAGCATCAACACGTCGTTCTCCCAATACAGGAGTCAGCTCCAGTGGCACTCAACTTGCAGACACTTTGCTGCCACCTATAGGCCATTCTGCACGCTGTTTGTAGCACGCTTACCAACTTACAGGATAATGGCGCGAAATTTCGATTTATTATTACAAAATTAAGGTTTTCATTTGGCTCGCCCTCTTACTTTTGACAAAATTTATCACCTACGACAGCCGTAAACTTTCCGTACAATAGTCACCCACATTCTCCTTACGGGCTAGTCGAAAAATGGCTAATAAGTTGATTCAGGACTCCCTATTGTTCTTCTAGTGGGAAACCGCTCCCGAAAAACGTGGAATTAGCAATTACCGACGGCAATGAAAACCGATGACGATGGAGAACGCAATGGAAACCACTGCTTTTAAGATACATAATGTGTATCAACAGAAAATGTGGTCTGTAACTGGAAAAGCCGTCGTGAAGACCTCTCCATTAACAAAACATACAAAGTTACTCCTCATTTCGGATCTTAAGGGCGGAACTGCTAAAGTGAAAAAGATTGACAAACCATCGAGTCAGAATTTGGAATGTAAGAAAATCTGAGAGGTGGAATGCATAGACGAAATATAGATCTGGTAGGGTCAGAAAAATAAAATGCGAAGAAGATAAAAATTCTTGCTCATACGAATATTGGGTTAAACTGGCAGCAACAGAAAATGACATAACGCCAGAATAGGAAGATGGGCAAAGTTAGAGTTAAAGTGAACATTTCAGCGGTAGGATTGTTCTCGTCAGTATCGAAAACAAACCTACAAAACAGCTATAATTATGGTTCACGTGCCAACATCACAAGTAGAAGATGAATGAATAAAGAGAATGTGTGACGGAATTGCGTGGGTAAATCGGTATGTGAAGGGAGATGAAAATCTAATAATCCTGAGGGGCTGGAACGCTGTAGTAGAGCAAGGAATGTACGAGAGACAGGAAAAATAGGGGCTCGCTAACACTGTTGAAAAAAAAAGACTAATTCATTGAGTTGTGCAGTAAATTTTGGCTACTCCTAGAAAATATACTGTTCAGAAATCCATTCTACGATGGGGAGGAACTGCTACCAGCGCGATAGGGAAATAATTGAGAATCATTTTGAAGGGCACAGGCGATCCAAAGTTAGACTGAAGTTTGGAACTCTCGTGAACAAACAAAGCAGAAGTGATAAGTGAGATTCCTTCGGAATTTCTGAAAGAAATTGCAAAAAAGGCGATCATTGAAACTACTTATTATTCGAGGTAATGTATTCACAGGAGACATGAAATCGGACTTTCGGAAGAATATCATCCACACAGAAATGAAGATAGCAAGGCCAGATAAATACCAGGGCTATCGATGTGTCAGTCTGAGTGCTGATGCAACCAGGTTGCTGAGCAAGGGTACTACAGAGGATTTACATTCTGTCCAATGACGATCACTTTGGCTTCAGGAAAGATAAACGCACCAGGGATACAGTTGTGACTTTACCCTTGATAATGGAAGTAAGTTTTAAGAAAAATCAAGACAGTTACAGCCCTAAAAAACGCTTTTGACAATGTCACATGCTGTAAGATGAAATACACTTATAACCAGATGTATGAAGTCTTCTCATCACCTCCACACTTTCTGTTTGAGGCAGCTCCAGCAGATTCGTTTGATTCAAACCGAGTTGCAGCCCTGTCCTAGTGTGCCCTCATCACATGCAGAGTCTTACTCTGCCGTCAGCTGCAGACTGCGTAGTTCATGCCTTCAACTACTCACAGTGGACATGTCCATTCGAACAATTCCACAGTTTCAGCACTGATCACCCAGTATACTTGTACTTGCACATCATCTCCTGTAGAAATAGTAATCCTACAAACTAGATATCTCTCCTGGGGGGCCTACCTCTGTCTGGCACAAGCGAGGATAAATCGAGAGTGACTTCTCTTTAAGAAATCTTGATCCAGTTGGCCCAGCTGTTGGTGCCTCGAAGGGCCTCTTGCCAGAGTTAAGGACTGCAGTAGTCTTTGAGGTGAATGTGACCAGACGGTCACCAAAACGGGTCACTTCACACGGGGCAGCAGCCCCCTCCGCTGGTATAGGTGCACACAGAAGCTTCGTGCTCGGTAGGAGACAGGCGTTCCTCCAGTGGCGGATGTCGAGAGACAGGCAGTTACAGCACAGAGGCGCCGTGTAGCGGCGGATCGGGGCGGCTTTCATAGCTCCAGTACCGCAGTGTGGTAGTGAATGGGAAGGCTGCACGTTAGCTTTTCCCAGTACTTGCAGTCTCCGACTAAAAATTCTGCGTTCAGGCTTTAGCTCTTTCTTGCTCCACTGTTAGTATGACCCGCAAGTGCAATGACAGAATATGTGAGTTAAGAGTGCTGCATATGGGTTTCAGTGTGTTTGAATTTCATGCGACTGGAGCTGCTTCAGTAAATTGAGGCGAAATGCATTCGGCGTGACAGGACTTTCTTTTTTCATCACTTTGATTTGGAGCCCCTTGTACTGGCCGTGTTTGCAGTTAAAATTGTTGGATGTGAGGTCCGCCAGTTATGCAAAACACCGTTTTTCTCAGTACCCAAACATATTTCGGCACCACAGTCACACTGTGTTCTAGCGAAGTGAAAGGTGTTTTTAGCACGTTATTTGTGAAAAAATACTTTTTATACTTACGTGTGCATCACAACACCTCAGAATTATGCAATTATGCGGAGAATGGAAGTACTTGCCACAGAACATGACAAGCTACCTGTAGTAGCACCACTGTGCCACATGTAAAGAATAAATACAGTATTGGCCAATAAAATTGCTACACTACGAAGATGACGTGCTACAGACGCGAAATTTGACCGACAGGAAGAAGATGCTCTGATATGCAAATGATTAGCTTTTCAGAGCATTCACACAAGGTTGGAGCCGGTGGCGACACCTACAACGTTCTGACATGAGGAAAGATTCCTACCGATTTCTCATACACAAACAGAATTTGAGCGGCGTTGCCTGGTGAAACGTTATGTTGGTGTCTCGTGTAAGGAGGAGAAATGCGTACCATCACGTTTCCGACTTTGATAAAGGTCGGGTTGTAGCCTATCGCAACTGCGGTTTATCGTATCACGACGTCGCTGCTCGCGTTGGTCGACATCCAATGAATGATAGCAGGATGTGGAATCCGTGGGTTCAGGATGGTCATACGGAACACCGTGCTGGATCCCAACGGCCTCGTATCACTAGCAGTCGAGATGACAGGCATCTTATCCGCATGGCTCTAACGGATCGTACAACCACGTCTCGATCCCTGAGTCAACAGATGGGAACGTTTGCAAGACAACAACCATCTGCACGAACAGTTCGACGACGTTTGCAGGAGCACGGACTATCAGCTCGGAGACCATGGCTGCGGTTACCCATGTCGCTGCATCACAGACAGGAGCGCCTGCGATGGTGTACTCAGCAACGAACCTGGGTGCACGAATGGTAAGACGTCATTTTTTTTACGGATGAATCCAGGTTCTGTTTGCAGCATCATGATGATCGCATCCGTGTTTGGCGACATCGCGGTGAACGCACATTGGAAGCGTGTATTCGTCATCGCCATACTGGCGTATCACCTGGCGTGATGATATGGGGTGCCATTGATTACACGTCTCGGTCACCTCTTGTTCGCATTGACGGCACTTTGAAAAGTGGACGTTACATTTGAGATGTGTTACGACCCGTGGCTCTACCCTTCATTCGATCCCTGCGAAACCATACATTTCAGCAGGATAGTGCACGACTTCATGTTGCAGGTCCTGTACGGACCTTTCTGGATACAGGAAATGTTCGACTAATGCCCTGGCCAGCACATTCTCCGTATCTCTCACCAACTGAAAACGTCTGGTCAATGGTGGCCGAACAACTGGCTCGTGCCAGACACAACTCTTGATGAACTGTGGTATCGTGTTGATGCTGCATTGGCAGCTGTACCTGTATAGGCCATCCAAGCTCTGTTTGACTGAATGCTCAGGCGTATCAAGGCCGTTATTACGGCCAGAGGTGGTTGTTCTGTGTACTGATTTGTCAGGATCTATTCATCCAAATTGCGTGAAAACGTAATCTCCTGTTAGTTCTAGTATAATATATTAGTCCAGTGAATACCCGTTTATCATCTGCATTCCTTCTTGGTGTAGCAATTTTAATGGCCACTAGTGTAAAAACGAAAACCTACTGATGATTTCTCAGTGGTGCCGAAACATGTTTTGGTACTGAGAAAAACGGAGTTTTGCATAACTGGCCGACTTCACATCCAACAATTTCTTCTTTCAATTTCAACTTCAAAATCATTAACGTAATATTACTTAAAGCCAAATATTGATAGGTCAGTAACATTAAAGACTTTACTTTCTTTTAGAGTCCGAAACTGCTCGGACGACATTTAAATTAAATTCGCTGTGGTGAAACGAGTGAAATCAATGGGGGATAAAATAAACGAAGATTGATCGACGCGAAGTGACATCAGGGAAAACGGTTGAGATCCACTGAGCCTGCAAAGTAAAGCGACGTGACGTATCGTGATGTGGATGAAACTGTGCGCCCGATGAGGCTTTTTCTCTGGTACCGACAGCAGGCGCGTCTACGGCAGCCGGCAGGCGCCACTCACCCCTCAACCTCTCCCGCTAGCTCGCCGCCAGCGCCACCGCTGCTACGGAGGACTGCAGTGGGAAATTTGCATGGGAGTACCACGACGCTACTGATATTAATTTTCGGAGAATTACGCAACTGTATCACTAAGCAAGACTGTTGCTTACAACTAAGAACATTACTGTCATTTGTATGTAACTCAGCACTACAGATAAACGTAACAGCCTTCAAACGTAATTCAGCTATCAAATGTAAATTTGATTTAGTAGATGATGTGTTTGACTGCCACCTCATCTACCGGTTAAGAAGTTTTTTCTCCTCGTTGTGAGCACTGCTCCTAACTACACTGCCGGTATTGAAATTGCAACACAACGAAAGAAAGCATGAAACGAAATTTTATTAACCGTGTGTACACAGTATGCTAAAAAAAATGTGGTCTTCAGTCCGAAAAGAGGTTTGATGCACTCTCCGAGCTACTCCATACTGGGTAAGCTTCTTCGTCTGCGAATAAGAATGCATTATAGTAGCCAAGATAGACACAAAGCCACACCCGCCACAATAATACCAGTTTATATGCCAACTAACTCCACAGATGATACAGAGATTGAAGAAATATGGAATGAGATAAAAGAAATTATTCTTCTAGTTAAGAGAGACGAAAATTGAATAGTCATGGAAGACTGGGATGCGATAGTAGGAGAAGAAGAGAAGGAAAAATAATAGGTAAATAGGGACTGGATGAAAGCAGGGAAAGAGGGAGCCGCCTTCTCAATTTGCTTACTGTATTCATCTCTTGACCTCCCTCTAAAATTTTTAACATACACGCTTCGCTCTAGTACTAAATTGACGATCCCTCGATCTCTCAAAATGTGTCTTATCAACTGATCCCTCCTTTTAGTCAAGTTGTGTCACAAATTTCTTTTCTCCCCAATTCTATTCAATAGCCCCTCGTCAGTTAGCCGATCCACCCGTCTAATCTTCAGCATTCTTCTGTAGCACCATATTTCAACAGCTTCTATTCTCTTCTTGTCTAAAGTGTTTATTCTCCATGTTTCACTTTCATACATGGCTACACTCCATACAAGTACTTTCAGAAAGTACTTCCTGACGTCTACATCTACATGATTACTCTGCTACTCACAATAAAGTGCCTGGCAGACGGTTCAATGTGCCACCTTCATGCTGTCTCCCTACCGTTCCAATCCCGAACCCCGTCCGGCCATCCTGACTTAGGTTTTCCGCGATTTCCCTAAATCGTTCCAGGCAAATGCCAGGATGGTTCCTTCTAAAGGGCACGGCCGACTTCCTTTCCAATCCTTCCCTAATCCGATGAGACCGATGACCTCGCTGTTGGTCTCCTCCCACAAAACAGCTCAACTCAACTCCACTGCCGAGCGGCACGCGGGAAAAGCGAGTACTTAAATTTTTCCGTGCGAGTCTTGATTTCTCTTATCGTGATGATCATTTCTCCCTATGTAGGTGGGTGCCAACAGAATATTTTCGCAATCGGAGGAGAAAACTGGCGATTGAAATTTAATGAGAAGACCCCGTCGCAACCTAAAACGCCTTTGCTTTAATGATTGCCACTTTAGTTCACGTATCATGTCTGCGACACTATCTCCCCTGTTTCTCGATAATACAAAACGAGCTGCCCTTCTTTGTACCTTCTGTCCCACCTGATGCGGATCCCACACCGCACAGCAATACTCCAGAATAGGGCGGACAAGCGTAGTGTAAGCAGTCTGTTTGGTAGACCTGTTGCACCTTCTAAGTGTTCTGTCAATGAATCGCATTCTTTGGTTTGCTCTACCCACAATATTATCTCTGTGATCGTTCCACTTTAGGTTATTTGTAATTGTAATCCCTAAGTATTTAGTTGAATTTACAGCCCACAGATTTGTATGACTTACCGCGTAATCGAAATTTAGCTGATTTCTTTTAGTATTCATCTGAATAACTTCACACTTTTCTTTATTCAGTGTCAATTGCCACTTTTCGCACCATACAGATATCTTATCTAAATCATTTTGCAAGTCGTTTTGAACATTTGATGACTTTACAAGACGGTAAATGACAGCATCATCTGCAAACAATCTCAAACGGCTACTCAGATTGTCTCCTATGTCTTTAATATAGATCAGGAACACTAGAGGGCCTATAACACTTCCTTGGGGAACGCCGGATGTTACTTCTGTTTTACTCGATGACTTTCCGTCTATTACTAAGAACTGTGTGACCTTTCTGACAGGAAATCATGAATCCAGTCGCATAACTGAGGCGATCCTCCATAGGCACGCAGTTTGCTTAGAAGACGCTTGTGAGGAACGATGTCGAAAGCCTTCTGGAAATCTACAAATATAGAATCAATTTGACATCCCCTGTCGATAGCACTTATTACAACATGAGTATAAAGAGCTAGTTGTGTTTCAGAAGAATAATATTTTCTGAATCCGTGCTGACTGTATGTCAATAAATCGTTTCCTTCTAGGAACTTCATAATGTTGGAATACAGTAGATGTTCCAAAAACCTATTGCAAATCGATGCTAGTAATGTAGGCCTGTAATTCAGCGGATTACTCCTACTTCCCTTTTTGGGTATTGGTGTGACTTGAGCAGCTTTCCAGTCTTTAGGTAACGATTTTTCTGTGAGCAAGCGGTTGTATATAATTGCTAAATATAGAGCTATTTTATCAGCATACTCTGAGAGGAACCTGACTGGTATACAATCTGGACGGGAGGCCTTGCCTTTATTAAGTGACTTAAGCTGCTTTGTTACACCGAGGATATCTCCTTCTATGTTTCTCATTTTGGCAGTTGGTCTTGATTGGAATTCAGGAATACTTACTTCGTCCTCTTTGCTGAAAGAGTTTTTTGAAACAGTGTTTAATAACTCTGCTTTAGTGGCACTGTCATCAGTGACTTCACCGTTGTTATCGCTCAGTGAAGGTATTGATTGCGTCTTGCCACTGGTGTGCTTTATGTATGACCAGAATCTCTTTGTGTTTTCTGCCAGATTTCGAGACAGAATTTCGTTGTGGAAATTAATAAAAGCATCTCGCACTGAAGTACGCGCTATATTTCGAACTTCTCTAAAACTTTACCAATCCTGGGGATTTTGCGTTCTTTTAAATTTGGCATGCTTTTTTTCGTTGCTTTTTCAACAAAGATCTGACCCGTTTTGTGTACCATGGGATATCAGTACCATCACTTATTAATTTATGTGGTATATAATTGCTGTTGATACTATCTCTTTGAAAACATTCCACAACTTTTCTACACTTACATGATCAGATCGAAAGGAGTGAAGACTATCTCTCAAAATGGCATAAACAGCATTTTTATCAGCTTTTTTAAATAGATATACTTTGCGTTTCTTTTTGGTGGTTATAGATGTTACGGTATTCAGCCTAGCACCAACTGCCTTGTGGTCGTTAATCCCTGTATTCGTCACAACGCTCACTATTTGTACAGGATTATTTGTTGCTAAAAGGTCAAGTATGCTTTCGCGACCATTGACGCTTCGAGTGCGCTCATGAACTAATTGTTCAAAATAATTTTCTGAGAAAGCATTCAGTACAATTTCGGATGACGTTTTATGCCTGCCGCCGACTTTCAACGTATAGTTTTTCCAGCATATCCAGGGTAGATTGAAGTCACCACCGACTGTAATTGTATGAGTGGGGTACTTATTTGAAATGAGACTCGAGTTTTCTTTGAACTGTTCAGCAACTATGTCTTCTGAGTCGGGGGTCGGTAAAATGATCCAATTAATAGTTCAGTCCGATTGTCAGGTATAACCTCTACCCATACTATTTCACATGAACTATCTACTGCAATTTCGCTACAAGGCAAACTACCTCTGCCAGCAATAAATACTCCACCACCCACTGCATTTAATCTATCCTTTCTGAACGCTGTTAGATCGTTTGAAAAAATTTCGGCTGTGCCTACAACTATTTGAGCTTCAGTGCTTTCTATTAGGGCTTGGAGATCTGGTTCTTTCCCAACACAGCTACGACAATTTACAACTACAATACCAATCGTTTCTACAATTACCTTACTGTGTTTTACCCACCCTCTTTTAGACGGATCCCCCTTCTGTGGTTCTCTGAGACCCTCTAACCTAAAAAACCGCCCAGTCCCTTCCACACAATCCCCGCTACCCGTTTAGCCACCTCCTGAGTGTAGTGGATTCCTGGCCTATTAAGCGGAACCCGGAAACCCATCACTCTATGGCGCAAGTCAAGGAATCTGCAGCCTACACGGGCACAGAACCGCCTGACCCTCTGATTCAGACCCTCCACTCGGCTCTGCATCAAAGGACCACAGTCGGTCTATCGAGGATGGTGCAGATGGTGAGTTCCGCCTTAATCTCGGAAGCAAGACTGACAGTCTTTATCACTTCCGCTAACCGCCCTGAACCAGACAGAATCTGCTCCGATCCAAATCGACGCACGCCATTGGTACCGACATGAGCCACCACCTGCAGTTGGCTGCACCCTTCATGGCTTCCGGAAGCACCTTTTCCACATCCGGAATGACTCCCCCCGGAATGTACACGGAGTACACACTGGCTTCCTTCCCCTCCTTGGCAGCCATGTTCCTACAGGGCCCCATTACGCGCCTAACGTTGGAACTCCCAGCTACCAGTAAACCCACCCTCTGTGAATGCCCAGACGTTGCCGGCCGAGCAGCTTCCTCTGGAACGGTGTGGA
This sequence comes from Schistocerca gregaria, assembly GCF_023897955.1. NCBI lineage: Eukaryota > Metazoa > Arthropoda > Insecta > Orthoptera > Acrididae > Schistocerca > Schistocerca gregaria. The sequence goes on from NC_064922.1 coordinate 864,721,201, forward strand.
CGACTGCATCCGGCTCAGAGACATCGTCAGCCACAGATGACGCCCGAAACCTGTTCGTCAAACGAACCGGAGGGCCCTACGATCGGCCCCTCGGAAAGTTTTTCGCTGCCTGCCAGACTTTGGAATGATCTCCCACTCGACCACGGGTGAGGGGTCAGCCTCAGTGCAGGCAGTACCCGGGGAGGTCACAGCAGTGGGCCGATCGGAGGACATGTGGAACTTTCTCGACGTCCGTCGCATCCCCGCGTCCGATACCCCGCAGTTACGCTCCCTGGCAGCAGCCTCAAGCTGTGTGACGGAAGCCAACGCAGCCTGAAGCTGTGAGCGAAGGGTCGCCAGCTCAGCTCTCAGCTGTACACAACAATCACAGTTTCTATCCATTACTGCAGTCACTCCTGTTTGAAGCTCGTAAAAATATGTAACAAGCGAAGGGTGTACTCGCCTTATTAGTAGCAGGAACTGACGGTGCGCTCTCGTTGATTGTCTAACTGACACTTAAATCTATACCCGATGTTAACAAATTTCTCTTCCACAAAAGGGCTTTGCTCTCTTCTTCGACCATAATCGATTATTTAAGTACCCAAATAGCAAAACCTATCTACTACTTCAAGTGTCTCGTTTCCTAATCTAATTCCCATTTCATCACTTCATTTAATTCGATTACATTTCATTATCACTGTTTGGCTTTTGTTGATGATCACCTTATACCAACCTTTCGAGACACAGGTCATTCTGTTCAGCTGCTCTTCCAACTCCTCTGCTGTCTCTGACAGGATTACGATGTCATCGGCAAACATCAAGGTTTTCATTTCTTCTCGCTGAACATTAATTTCTACTCCACATCATTCTTTGGCGTCCCTTAATGCTTGGCCAGGGTGCAGATTGAATAATATCGGGGACAGGCTAGAATCCTGTGTCATTCCCTTCTCGATCACTGCTCTCCTTCCATACTCTTAGACTCCCTTCACTGCTGTTTGCTTTATATACAAGTTTTAAACAGAATTTCGTTCCTCGTACTTGTACCCTCATAATTTCAAAGAGACTACTCCACACACTATTGTCAAAAGCTTTCTCCAGTTCTACAAATGGTATAAATGTAGGTTTGCCTTTCCTTAACGTACCATCTAAGGCGCGTCGAAGCGCCAGTGCTGCCTTGAGTGTTCCTCCATTTCTTGGCAATCGAAACTGATCTTTTCCGAGGCCGGCTTCTACCAGTTTTTCCTTTCTTCTGTAAATAATTCGTGTTAGTATTTTGCAACGATAACTTATTAACCTGATAGTTCGGTAATATTCGCACCTCTCAGGAAGTGCTCCCTCTGGAATTGGAATTATTACTTTCTTCTTCAAGTTTGAGGATATTTCGCTTGCCTCATATATCTTTCACACCAGATGAATAGCGCTCTCAAGGCTTTCAGTAGTTCTAACGTAATCTCGTCTGCTACACAGACGTTGTTTCGACTTAAGTCTTTGACTGCTCTGTCAAGTTCATCTCACATATCATATTAATTTCCCATCTCATCTTCATCTATGACCTCTTCCATTTCTATAATTTTCCTTGAAGTTCATCTCCCTTTTACAGACCAACCATAAACTCCTTCTGCCAGTTAGCTTCCCCTTCTTTGCCTAGGACTGGTTTTCTGTCAGAGCTTTCGATATTCATGCAGCTGCTTCTCTGTTCTCCAAAGGCGTCTTTAATTTTCGTGTAGCTGGTATTATCTTTCCTCGGACATGGGTGTATGTGTTGTCCTCAGCGTAAGTTAGAGTTAGTTTAATTAGTGTGTAAGCCTAGGGACTGATGACCCTAGGAGTTTGGTCTCATGGAACCTTATCACAAACTTACACACTTACAGTTGGAGTTTTGAGCAGACCGGAACGTACCCGGATTAGACATTAGGCTGTCTGAGCATACCTCCAGGCTCGACTCAAACGTCTACTGCCACTGAGGTTTCAAAATGGTTTAAATGGCTCTAAGTACTATGGGACTTAACACTTGAGATCATCAGTCCCCTAGACTACTTAAACCTAACTAACCTAAGGACATCACACACATCCATGCCCGAGGCAGGCTTCGAACATGCGACCGTAGCAGTCGCGCGGTTCCGGACTGAAGCGCCTAGAACCGCTCGGCCACCTAGGCCAGCCGATTTATTTCCATTCTTTGGTCGCGTAGTTCTCAATTTTAGGGGGAATAGGAACGTCATCAGCGAATCTTGCCATTGATATGCTGTCTTAGTTTTAATTCCACTTACAAACCTTTCTTTTATTACCGTCATTGTTTCTTCAATGTACAGGTTGAACAGAAAGGCAGAGATATCGAACGGCCTTTTTAATCTGAGCACATCTGTCTTGACCTTCTATTCTTATTGTTCGCAGTTGTTTGTAGCTACATTTCGCTACATTACATGTCTTTCCTACACCATATACTTAGTTTTGTGAGTATTTCATATATCTTTCACCTCTTTAAGTGGTCGGTCGTTTTTCATGAGCCGGCAAATTACGTGTAAATGTCTCGATTTTTAAAATGCTGAAATGTTCAAATGTGTATGAATTTCTAAGGGATCAAACTGCTGCAGTCATCGGTCCCTAGACTTACACGCTACTTAAACTGACTTATGCTATGAACAAGACACGCACCCTTGCCCGAGGGAGGACTCGAATCTCGGGCGGGTGGGGGCGCGCGATCCGTGACATGGCGCCTCTAACCGTGTGACCACTTCGCTTGGCTTTCATTATGTTTGTTACCATTATTACCATTATGCAATAGGCGCGTCCGTCGGATGTTGCAGACACCGAATTACAGAGGCTGTAGTGTGGTGTGTGGGATGTACTAGCGTCAGCGTTCGATGGCCTAGGACCGAGCAGTACTGATGTGGAGACGTGAGCAGGAGCGCCTGTCCCCGCGGCTTGAGGTGCCGCAGGCCGCTGCTAACGTGGCGTCCCGCGGGGACGAATTCTAGACGCAGCGTTTCTGGTAACAGGCTGCCGCGCGGATAGAGGTAGGCTAGGGAAGGAAAGGGAAAAGCGAGACAGGAAAGGAAAGCCCAGGTCTGGTGTGCTTGTGGAGCTGCTGGCCCGGTAGCGGGCCGCGCGCGTTTCGTAATAGGCAGGTGGCCCGGCCAGCGTTTCCAAATTGCTGGTAGGATGAATAATTCGCGTTGCCCGCGCCCGGGCTGGTTTGCTAATGCGCCGCGAGGACGGAGAAAGTGCAGCCCGGCCGCGCCGACCTCCACGCGCGGAGAGCGGCGACAGCGGCCTGCGGGCGCGCGACTTGGGGCAGAGAGAGACAGAGGGATGGCCTCAGCCAGCCGCCCATCCAAGCGCGGGTACTAACTACGTGCTACACTACTGCCCTTTAAAATTGCTACACCACGAAGAAGTGCAGATGATAGACGGGTATTCATTGGACTAATATATTATACTAGAACTGACATGTCATTACATTTTCACGTAATTTGGCTCCATAGATCCTGAGAAATCAGTATCCAGAACAATCACCTCTGGCCGTAATAACGGCCTTGATACGCCTGAGCATTCAGTCAAACAGAGCTTGGATGGCCTATACAGGTACAGCTGCCAATGCAGCATCAACACGATACCACAGTTGATCAAGAGTTGTGACTGGCATATTGTGACGAGCCAGTTGCTCGGCCACCATTGACCAGACGTTTTCAGTTGGTGAGAGATCTGGAGAATGTGCTGGCCAGGGCAGCAGTCGAACATTTTCTGTATCCAGAAAGGCCCGTACAGGGCCTTCGACAGGCGGTCGTGCATTATCCTGCTGAAATGTAGGGTTTCGCAGGGATCGAATGAAGGGTAGGGCCACGGGTCGTAACACATCTGAAATGTAACGTCCACTGTTCAGAGTGCCGTCAATGCGAACAAGAGGTGACCGAGTCGTGTAACCAATTGCACCCCCTACCATCACGCCGGGTGATACGCCAGTATGGCGATGACGAATACACACTTCCAATGTGCGTTCACCGCGACGTCGCCAAACACGGATGCGACCCTCATGATGCTGTAAATAGAACCTGGATTAATCCGAAAAAATGACGTTTTGCCATTCGTGCAAATGGCTCTGAGCACTATGGGACTCAACTGCTGTGGTCATTAGTCCCCTAGAACTTAGAACTACTTAAACCTAACTAACCTAAGGACATCACACACATCCATGCCCGAGGCAGGATTCGAACCTGCGACCGTAGCAGTCGCACGGTTCCGGACTGCGCGCCTAGAACCGCGAGACCACCGCGGCCGGCGCCATTCGTGCACCCAGGTTCGTCGTTGAGTACACCATCGCAGGCGCTCCTGTCTATGATGCAGCGTCAAGGGTAAATGTAGCCATGGGCTCCGAGCTCATAGTCCGTGATGCTGCAAACGTCGTCGAACTGTTCGTGCAGATGATTGTTATCATGCAAACGGCCCCATCTGTTGACTCGGGGAACGAGACGTGGCCGCACGAACCGTTACAGCCATGCGGATACGAAGCCTGTCATCTCGACTGCTAGTGATACCAGGCTGTTGCGATCCAGCACGACATACGGTATTACCCACCTAAACCCACCGATTCCATATTCTGCTAACAGTCATTGAATTTCAACCAACGCGAGCAGCAATGTCGCGATAAGGCAAGCTGCAGTCGTGATAGGCTACAATCCGACGTTTATCAAAATCGCAAACGTGATGGTACTGATTTCTCCTCCTTACAAGAGGCATCAACACAACGTTTCACCAGGCAACGCCGGTCAACTGCTGTTGTGTATGAGAAATCGGTTGGAAACTTTCCTCATCTCAACACTTTGTAGGTGTCGCCACCGGCACCACCCTTGTGTGAATGCTCTGAAAAACTAATCATTTGCGTATCACAGCATCTTCTTCATGCCTGTTAAATTTCGCGTCTGTAGCACGTCATTTTTGTGGTGTAGCAATTTTAATGGCCAGCACTGTACTTGCCGCTTGCCTACCTGCCCCCGTTGTGCACCTAGTCACTTCTTTGGATTCTTTCCCTTTCTCTGATACCCCGTTTAATTTAACAGAGTCGCTTCCCGGTCAAGTACACCGTTTCAGTCTGCAGAAGGTTTCGGCCACTGAGTGGAAGATTCATTCCGGTATTTCACGTTGCCTCAGCCGGACTGTGGTGCATTAACAGGTACATTCCGCCGTCCTGGAATTTGGGAGGTGGTTCATCACTGCTCCACGTCGGCGGCTACTCACCGAGGCATGGTCGCACGGACTCACCATAGATTAGATTAGATTAGATCAGTTTTTCGTTCCACAGATCCGTACTGAACAGATCCTCGTGGATGTTTCGTTCCATAGGTCCGTGCTGAGGAGATCCTCGTGGATGTGGAACATGTCAATTTTTTTTTAAAGTTGAAATTACAATACTAATAGTATGAGTATATACAATACATCATTTTTTCAGCTGAAACAACAATAGTAATAGTATGAGTCCGTACAATACATCATATGTTTCCATTAAAAAAATCCTCAATGGAGTAGAAGGAGTTGGCCACTACTAAATCTTTCAGGCTCCTTTTAAACTGATCTTTATTTGTAACTAAATTTTTTATGTTTGCTGGAAAATTATTGAAGAAGAGTGTTCCTGGGTAGTGGACCCCTTTTTGAACTAAAGGAGTGCTTGTAAGTCCTTGTGCAGATCATTTTTGTTCCTGGTATTGTATGTATGAACTGAGCTGTTTGTTGGAAAAAGAGATATATTATTTAGGACAAATTTCATTAAGGAGTAAATATACTGAGAGGCAATAGTTAGTATATCTAGTTCTTTGAAGAGGTTTCTACAGGACGTCCGTAAATTTACTCCACAAATAACACGTATTACACGCTTTTGGACTCTGAAATCTTTTGTTTGACTTGAAGAGTTACCCCAAAATATTATACCATATGACATCATGGAATGAAAGTAGGCAAAGTATGCAAGCTTTTCATTTTTATGTCACCTATGTCAACTAACACTCGAATTGCAAATACAGGTTTGTTAAGGCGTTTCTGCAGTTCTGTGGTGTGCTCCTCCCAACTGAATTTATTATCAAGCTGTAATCCCAGGAATTTAAGACTGTCAACCTCTTCTATCTGTTCTTCTTCATACTTTAAGCATATGCTGGGTGGAAAACTCTTACAGGTTCTGAATTGCATATAATGAGTCTTTTCGAAGTTTAATGTCAGTGAGTTGGCTTTAAACCATTTATTAATATCCATGAAAATATCATTAGCAGATCTTTCTAGAACTACACTCGTCATACTATTTATTGCAATACTTGTGTCATCTACAAACAAAACCAACTCTGCTTCTGGCAGTGTAACTGATGAGAGATCATTAATGTACACAAGAAAGAGCAATGGCCATAAGATGGATCCTTGTGGGACCCCACATGTAATTTCTTCCCATTCTGATGATGACTGATGACTTAATTCACTAGTCCCTTGCACTGACACCTTTTGTTTCCTGTTAGCGAGGTACGACTTGAACCATTTTGCAGCACTGCCCGTCACACCATAGAATTCTAACTTATTTAAAAGGATGTTGTGGTTCACACAGTCAAATGCCTTTGAAAAATAACAGAAAATACCTACTGCTTGTAATTTGTTATTTAATGAATGAAGTACATTTTCACTGTAGGTGTAAATAGCCTTCTCGGTATCAGAACCCTTCAGAAATCCAAACTATGTTCTTGATAATATGTTATTTGTGGTCAGATGGTTGAGAAGCTGCCTGTACATTACTTTTTCTAAACTTTTTGAGAATGCTGGCGAAAGTGAAATCGGTCTGTAGTTTGATGGTATCTCTTTATCCCCTTTCTTGAATGGACGCTTAACATCCGCATATTTTAGTCAGTCAGTAAATGTCCCAGTTATAATTGACTGGTTACACAAGTAGCTTAGAATTGTACTAAACTCACAAGAACATACCTTAATTAACTTTGTTGATATTTCATCATAACCACTAGAATGCTTTGATTTTAAAGATTTTATCACGGAAGTAATTTCTTTTGGTGAAGTGAGTGACATATTCATGTACCTGAAATTATTTGTAAAGACTCTTTTCAGATATTCAAGGGCATTATTTACTGATCCTGACAATCCCATTCTATCAGTAATGGATATAAAGTACTCGTTAAATAGATTTGCCACACTATGCCCATCGGTTACTAATGTGTCATTTACCCTTAATGCTATTCGCTCCTGTTCCTTTGTGGTTCTACCAGTCTCCTCCTTCACTATATCCCATACTGTTTTTATTTTGTTCCCTGCCATTGCTGTCTTCTTCTATTAGTGCATTTATTTAGATGTCTGAATTACTTTTTTTAAATATTTTACTGTATTCCTTCTATTTAGCTAAATCATCAGCATTGGAACTATTATTGGTCGATAGATATATTTTCCTTTTTGTCTTACAGGAAATCTTTATTCCTTGTGTAATCCATGCTTTTATTATAGACTTCTGTTTAATTTTAGTAACTTTAGAGGAAAACAGTTTTAAAACATGGTACTCGTATTGTTCATGAATGTGTTATATTTTTCATTTATGTTATGAGCACTATAAACATCTTTCTAGTTCATATCTTTGAGCAGTTTTCTAAAACACTCAATTTTTGGTTGATTGACTACTCTCCTGTACTCAGATTTAGCAGTCTTGATAATCTGCTTCGTGTTTACATCTAAAACAAAGAGCTGCATGTCATGATCTGATAGTCCATTTATTACAGGTTTTATGATATGATTTTGTTCCTTTGATTTGTCTATAAAAATGTTATGAATGGCTGTCCTTGACGATTTAGTGATCCTAGTTGGAAAGTTTACAGTGTGAGTTAGATTGAAAGACATTACTAACTGCAGTAAATGTTTATTGGAATGTTGCATTAGAAAGCTGTATTAAAGTCACCAGCAATCAAAATTTCTTTCTTTCTTCCTGTTAAATAACCCAAAAGAGCTTTTAGATGGTTTATGAATTGATTATAATTTCTTGCAAGTGCACGGTAAATAGTTACTACACTCCTGGAAATGGAAAAAAGAACACATTGACACCGGTGTGTCAGACCAACCATACTTGCTCCGGACACTGCGAGAGGGCTGTACAAGCAATGATCACACGCACGGCACAGCGGACACACCAGGAACCGCGGTGTTGGCCGTCGAATGGCGCTAGCTGCGCAGCATTTGTGCACCGCCGCCGTCAGTGTCAGCCAGTTTGCCGTTGCATACGGAGCTCCATCGCAGTCTTTAACACTCGTAGCATGCCGCGACAGCTTGGACGTGAACCGTATGTGCAGTTGACGGACTTTGAGCGAGGGCGTATAGTGGGCATGCGGGAGGCCGGGTGGACGTACCGCCGAATTGCTCAACACGTGGGGCGTGAGGTCTCCACAGTACATCGATGTTGTCGCCAGTGGTCGGCGGAAGGTGCACGTGCCCGTCGACCTGGGACCGGACCGCAGCGACGCACGGATGCACGCCAAGACCGTAGGATCCTACGCAGTACCGTAGGGGACCGCACCACCACTTCCCAGCAAATTAGGGACACTGTTGCTCCTGGGGTATCGGCGAGGACCATTCGCAACCGTCTCCATGAAGCTGGGCTACGGTCCCGCACACCGTTAGGCCGTCTTCCGCTCACGCCCCAACATCATGCAGCCCGCCTCCAGTGGTGTCGCGACAGGCGTGAATGGAGGGACGAATGGAGACGTGTCGTCTTCAGCGATGAGAGTCGCTTCTGCCTTGGTGCCAATGATGGTCGTATGCGTGTTTGGCGCCGTGCAGGTGAGCGCCACAATCAGGACTGCATACGACCGAGGCACACAGGGCCAACACCCGCCAGCATGGTGTGGGGAGCGATCTCCTACACTGGCCGTACACCTCTGGTGATCGTCGAGGGGACACTGAATAGTGCAAGGTACATACAAACCGTCATCGAACCCATCGTTCTACCATTCCTAGACCGGCAAGGGAACTTGCTGTTCCAACAGGACAATGCACGTCCGCATGTATCCCGTGCCACCCAACGTGCTCTAGAAGGTGTAAGTCAACTACCCTGGCCAGCAAGATCTCCGGATCTGTCCCCCATTGAGCATGTTTGGGACTGGATGAAGCGTCGTCTCACGCGGTCTGCACGTCCAGCACGAACGCTGGTCCAACTGAGGCGCCAGGTGGAAATGGTATGGCAAGCCGTTCCACAGGACTACATCCAGCATCTCTACGATCGTCTCCATGGGAGAATAGCAGCCTGCATTGCTGCGAAAGGTGGATATACACTGTACTAGTGCCGACATTGTGCATGCTCTGTTGCCTGTGTCTATGTGCCTGTGGTTCTGTCAGTGTGATCATGTGATGTATCTGACCCCAGGAATGTGTCAATAAAGTTTCCCCTTCCTGGGACAATGAATTCACGGTGTTCTTATTTCAATTTCCAGGAGTGTATTATATAGGATCTGTTATGGAACTCTACTTCTGTTGTACATGCTTCTAGATGCTGCTCTAAACAGAATTTATTAATGTCAATGTTCTTGAATTTATGGCAGTTTTTAATAAATGTCCATATCTACTCTGCAGAGGTAGTAAGCTAGCTTTAAATCCTGAAATGTCTAACATTTAGCCAGTGGTCATTTATCACCTACAGGTGGACGCAGGCCGGTTCTAGGCTGCGCCATACATTACGAACATCAGCTCTCCTCGTCGCTAGTTTGTCCTCCTTGTGTTTCCACGCCGTCACCTGACTTCTCCCGTCAGGTGGTCCGTCCCCTCGATACTTCTGGTCACGAGCAGTCTCAACACCGAATCTGATTCGTCCGTCGCCCAGCATTTCACCTCGCTACGTACTCAGACGTTCTGCATTTCATTCCGTAAAGTACACTATCCTTGACTGCATTTCCTCTTATCTATTTGGTTTTTTTTCTCTCCATTCATATTATACCAACATCACTCATATGCTTTGAAGCCATTTTGACTATTTCTCGACCGTGACTGTCTCAAGAAACAAGTTAATCTTTTTTTTTTTTTTTTTTTTTTTTTTAATTACCGTTACCAGTCACAAACTTCGTCAACTGTTGTATTACATTACTGGCCATTGAATATGCTACACCACGAAGATGACATGCTACAGATGCGAAATTTAACCGACAGGAAGAAGATGTTGTGATATGCAAATGATTAGCTTTCCAGAGCATTCACACAAGGTTGGCACCGCTGACGACACCTACAACGTGTTGACATGAGGAAAGTTTCCAACCGAATTCTCATACGCAAAAACCAGTTTACCGGCGTTGCCTAGTGAAACGTTGTTCTGATGCCTCGTGTAAGGAGGAGAAATGCGTACCATCACGTTTCTGACTTTGATAAAGGTCCGACTGTAGCCCTTCGCGATTGCGATTAATCGTATCGCGACATTGCTGCTCGCGTTGGTCGCGATCCAATGTCGTCGACTCACCTCGGAAGATGTTCTCCGTAGTTGAGAACGAAACGTCAGGGAGACAAGTTCTACAGATCGACCACGGTAATTTAGCCCGGAAGTGTTTACTGATGATCCAATGACTGTTAGCAGAATATGGAATCGGTGGGTTCAGGAGGGTAATACGGAACGCCGCGCTGGATCCTAACGGACTCGTATCACTAGCTGTCTAGATGACAGGCATCTTATCCGCTTGGCTCTAACGGATCGTGCAGTCACGTCTCGATCCCTGAGTCAACAGATGGGGATGTTTGCAAGACAACAACCATCTGCACGAACAGTTCGACGACGTTTGCAGCAGCATGGACTATCAGCTCGGATACCGCGGCTGCGGTTACCCTTGACGCTGCATCATAGAGAAGAGCGCCAGCGATAGTGTACTCAACGACGAACCTGGGTGCACGCATGGAAAAACTTCATTTGTTTCGGATTAATCCAGGTTCTGTTTAAAGCATCATGATAGTCGCATCCGTGTTGGCGACATCGCGGTGAACGCACATTGGAAGCGTGTATTCGTCATCGCCGTACTGGCGTATCACCCAGCGTGATGGTGGGGGGTGCCGTTGGTTACACGTCTCGGTCACCTCTTGTTCGCATTGACTGCACTTTGAACAGTGAACGTTACATTTCAGATGTGTTACGATCCTTGGCTCTACCCTTCATTCGATCCCTGCAAAACCCTACATTTCAGGAGGATAATGCACGACCGCATGCTGCAGGTCCTTTACTGGCCTTTCTGGATACAGAAAATGTTCGACTGCTGCCCTGGCCAGCATGTTCTCCAGATCTCTCGCTAGCTGAAACCGTCTGGTCAATGGTGGCCGAGCAACTGGCTCGTCACAATACGCCTGTCACTACTCTTGATGAACTGTGGTATCGTGTTGAAGCTGCATGGGCAGCTGTACCTGTACACGCCATCCAAGCTCTGTTTGACTGAATGCCCAGGCGTATCAAGGCCGTTATTACGGCCAGAAGTGGTTGCTCCAGGTACTGATTTCTCAGGATATATGCACCCAAATTGCGTGTAAATGTAATCACATGTCGGTTCTAGTATAATACATTTGTCCTTTGAATACCCGTTTATCAGCTGCATTTCTTCTTGGTGTAGCGATTTTATTGACCAGTAGCGTACTTATTTATACAGCGACATCTTTCGATTGTTATACCTTATCTTCAGGCTAAATGGCATTAGAAAAACAACTTAACAATAAGGTCATACTGATGTTATACCATCCACAGGATGACCACTTCATTTACGAAAAGACTATGAAACATCAGTATGACAGTATTGTTATGTTATTTTTGTAATTCCATTTAGCCTTAGATGAGGTATAACCCTCGAAAGATGTCACTAAATAAATAAGTAATACAATAGTTGACAAAGTTTGTCACTAGTAGCGGTAATTTAAAAAAAAAAACTTTACTCATTTGCTTATTACAAAACTCACAGTTTTTGTAGTATTTTCGTATTTAACGTCGGTGGTTCATTTCCGTCACTTAGCACTGGCTGTGTACACGGCCTACGAGTTCTCCGATTGGGGTGAATCAGGAATTTGCCTGTGAACAAAAAACACACTTTTCGAAACGGTATCCTTTTCATGTGTACAAGTGACAATCCACTTGTTTCTTTTTCTTTGTTTTTTTTTTCAGTTTTCCGAACTTGATAAATCGGTCATCTGTTTCTAAATCTTCATTAGTCTTTACGATTCTCCTATTGACAAACTTACTGTGTAATTTTAATAAGTTAAACAAAATTGGAACCAGTCACTTTTTTGAATAATTATTTTTTATTCCATGAACCGGATTTCGAACCTTTTCAGGTTCATCTTCAGATGGTTTCTGGAAGCTACATCATTATTTCCAGCATAATTATGTAATTTCCAGAAACTATCTGAAGATGAACCTGAAAAGGTTCGAAAAGCGGTTCACGGAATAAAATATAATTATCCGAAAAAGTGACTCGTTGCAGTTTTATGTAACTTATTTACATTCAATTAACAGTCAGAGGGTCTAAAATATCCGCAATTGGTTAGGTTAATCAATGACTGTGTAATGTTAACGTGGTCATTCTGTCAAATTCAGCTATTAGTAATGTTATGCTAACTATTTGTGTAGTGTTAACTTTGTTGGTATGTCAAATTCAGCTATTAGTAATGTTATGTTAGCGATTTGTAGATTATGTCTCTCTTTGGGTAGCTCAATAAATGCAAAATGCGTAATTCCAGACAGATTACGCCTTCATTTATTGAGGATCTTCAGTGGCAGTAAATACTAGTGTCGTCCACATCAGTGCTTTCTTTTCTCCTGGTTAAGTTATTCTTCTGTCTACGTCACTCAGAAATCCTACGGAATTTGCATTTATTCAGCTGCACACAGAGAGACATAAACCAAGAATCGTAAAAGTACTTCATCTACCACCGTACTTGTCCAGTTCTTCCACTATTTTCTGAAGAAACATCTTTCTCAATGAATGATTCTCAGGCAATGTTTTAGTAACGTCCTGTGACGATACGTTATTAAGAAAGGGAAGCGCGTCCGGATAAATAAACAAAAATTGACGTGCCTGCATGCAAAAGGGATTTTCTCGATAACTTCTACAAAGTTTCATTTATGTATTCGACATGTCTGTTATCTATTTGATAGATCAATTGCAGATAGAAATAAAGGTCTTCCCGCTGAAATAGCATCCTGCCTGTAACAGCGTCTTTCAGTTCTCGAACGTTGCCGATGATTAGGAAGTCACCCCTTTTTGACGACGCAATCATTAGAGATGATGAACAAGCTCACTGCCCCGCTGACAAACATAAATTATGCGAAATGAAAGCAGCTGTCAAAAGGTCAATGAGAGATTCTTTTAACGGATTTGAAAGCAATATTTTATCTGCAGATTCTAAAAATAGCCCCAAAAAATTTTGGTCGTACGTAAAATCTATGAACGCTACAAATAATACAATCCCCTCTCTTGCTGATAGTACGGGTAATGTAACAGATGATGATAAACAGAAGGCCGAAATTCTAATCCTAGCTTTCAAACACTCGTTTACGGTAGAAGACTGCAGCACCATTCCCCCTTTCAATTATCGAACAAACGCAAGTATGGCTGACATAGTTGGCTCAAATAGCTGTGAGCACTATGGGACTCAACTTCTGAGGTCATTAATCCCCTAGAACTTAGAACTAGTTAAACCTAACTAACCTAAGGACATCACACACATCCATGCCCGAGGCAGGATTCGAACCTGCAACCGTAGCAGTCTCGCGGTTCCAGACTGCAGCGCCCAGAACCGTACGGCCACTTCGGGCGGCGCTGACATAGTGTTTAGTGTATCTGGGATTACAAAACAGTTAAGATCCTTAGACGCCAGAAAGGCATCTGGCCCAGACGGTAACCCGTAAGATTATATGTTGACTATGCTACAAGTATAGCACCATTCTTATGCATCATGTATCAGAGATCATTGAAACAGCGGCAAGTTCCACGAGACTGGAAGAAGGCCCAGGTCATAGCAATGTATAAAAAGGGTAGAAAATCGGATGCACATAATTACCGGCCAATTACACCGATATCGATTTGTTGTAGAATCGAGGAACATATTTTGTGTTCAGACATAATGACATTTCTAGACTCTGAGAAACTCATGTGCAGAAACCAGCACGGTTTTAGGAAACAGCGGTCATGCGAGACACAGCTGCCCCTCTTTGTGCTTGATATACAACAGGTTCTAGAAAGCGGCTCCCAGTTTGGTGCTATTCCTCGTCTTTGGAAAGGCGTTCGACTCAGTTCCACACTGTCGCTGGCTCCAAAAAGTGCGCGCTTACGGTCTATCCGATGACGTATCCGGTTGGATAGAAAGTTTTCTAACAGACAGGGAGCAGTATGTCGTCCTGAATGGGGAGACTTTAACACAAACAAGCGTAACATTAGATGTGCCCCAGGGCTGCCTAATAGATCCGCTGCTTTTTACGGTTTACATAAACGATCTGGTTGATGGTATTGACAGCGACATTAGACTGTTTGCCGATGATAGTCTAGTCTACAGGAAATGAGTATCAAACTGAAGTTGCGAACAAATCAATGAGGATTTGTAGAAAATAAATGCATGGTGTAATGACTGGCAGTTATATCTCAATATTAGTAAGTGTGACGTAGTGCGTATAACAAGGGGAAAATCCTCATCAATGTACGAGTACAAAATAAATGCCCAGTCTTCGGAAGAGGTATTATCACTCAAGTATCTGGGTGTGACTATTCGAAATGGTCTCTAATGGAATGATCAGATTACACAAGTAACGGGCAAGGTGAACTCTAAATTGCGATTTATCGGTAGAATCCTAAAGTGATGCAGTCCTTCAACAAAGGAAATTGCTTACAATACGTTAGTTCGTCCAGTCTTAGAGAACTGTTCGTCTGTATGAGACCCTTACCAGTTGGGTCTCATTCATGAATCCCTAAATTAACTCACATGGAATCTATGACCTGCTACAACTGTCATAACTGCAACATATAATGTAATTCTTGTATTTAATGATGGGAAGGTGAGGAGAATGAATGTATTTGAGAGAATGGGCTTTAAGGTAGGAAATTTCATTCAATACATCTTTTTTTTGAAAAACAAAGAAAACAAAAAGATTTACAACGCCACGCCTTTATGCAGGTAAAAAAAAAAAGGTTCAAATGGCTCTGAGCACTATGGGACTTTGGTTATCAGTCCCCTAGAACTTAGAACTACTTAAACCTAACCTAAGAACATCACACACATCCATGCCCGAGGCAGGATTCGAACCTGCGATCGTAGCAGTCGCGCGGTTCCGGTCTGCGCGCCTAGAAGCGGTAGACCACCGCGGCCGGCTTTTTGCAGGTAAAGGAAAGAAGGAAGAATATAAGAAACCAGCAGAGAAAACTTGAAGGTAAAGAGGACCCTGACCACAAATCTGCTGCCCTCTGAAAAGGTCTCATAGACAAGCTTTAGGTTAAAATTTAACTGTATTTCCTGAAAAAATATGCATTTCAAAGTTTATGTATATTCTTCTCACAATCTATAAAGGCTAGAATTCCGAAATTTTGTACACTGATTTCGATAGACCCTCTCACAGGAGAGCTTCTGTAAAGTTTGGAAGGTAGGAGACGAGGTACTGGCAGAAGTACAGCTGTGAGTGGCGGGCGTGAGTCGTGCTTCGGTGGCTCAGATGGTAGAGCACTTGCCCGCGAAAGGCAAAGGTCCCGATTTCGAGTCTCGGTCGGGCACACAGTTTTAATCTGCCAGGAAGTTTCATATCAGCGCACACTCCGCTGCAGAGTGAAAATCTCATTCTGGTGCCAATAAATGTTGTCTCAAGAGCAAATTTTGATGTTCTGAGTGTCATCTGAGAAACGGGGCAAAATGCTCGGAATGTTGCATGAATTTCACATTATACTTACGTAATTATAATTAAAAAACTATTGAAATTCTCCTATTCGATATATTCAGAAAACCTCATTAGACATGGTTACTACACGCTAAGAGATTAAACAGAAAAAAGTTTGTAGAAATCATTTGAATAGTTTCTGAGAAAAGGATATATACGAGGCACGTTCGGAAAGTAAGATCCGATAGGTCGCGAAATAGAAAGCACAGTAAGACCCGATAAAGCTTTGCACAGATGTGTTGACCAGTGTCCCTAGTACACCTGTCAATCGCGTCTTGTAGCCGCTCTTTCCAGTTGTGCGAGCACGTAAAGATCCCTAGAACAAAAGTGTCTCCCGCCAAGAGTGGGTGACTGGCGACTGCTGTGAGGTTTCGCCTGATTTCCTGCAAACCCACATAACATACCTGTCATGTGTTTCCTTCTTCATGGCAGTTCTCGGCCGCACGCCACTGAGGCAATGTGGACGTTCCTGCAGCGTTTTCGATGGTAAGTGTTTGATCGCCCACCATAAAGCCATGACTTTGCTCTCTCTGCTAACATGGACAGCTGCCTATGAAGACAACGCTTTGGCACAGACAACGAAGTGCAGACCAGCGTAGATAAGTGGCAGAAAACACAGGCGGCTGCCTCCTATGACGAGGGCATTGGAAACTTGGTTCAACGCTTCGATGATGTGTCAGTCGGATTGAGGACTATGCAGAGAAGTAACTGGAAGGTACAGCAAACTTTTGCAAAGAAAAAATTTTTGATTTTCACTGTCTGTTCCCATTCGTGACGCATCGGACCTTGCTGCCCAAACAGCTTTCATACACCACTGGCCATTAAAATTGCTACACCAAGAAGAAATGCAGATGATAAACGGCTATTCATTGGAAAAATATATTATACTAGAACTGACATGTGATTACATTTTCACGCGATTTGGGTACATAAATCCTGAAAAATCTGTACCCAGAACAACTACCTCTGGCCGTAATAACGGCCTTGATACGCCTGGGCATTCAGTCAAACAGAGCTTGGATGGCGTGTACAGGTACAGTTGCCATGCATCTTCAACACGATACCACAGTTCAGAGTAGTGACTGGCGTATTATGACGATTCAGTTGCTCGGCCACCATTGACCAGACGTTTTCAATTGGTGAGTGATCTGGAGAATGTGCTGGCCAGAGCAGCAGCCGAACATTTTCTGTATCCAGAGAGGCCCGCGCAGAAGCTGCAACATGCGGTCGTGCATTATCCTGCTGAAATGTAGTGTTTCGCAGGTATCGAATGAAGGATAGAGCCAGGGGGCGTAACACATCTGAAATGTAACGTCCACTGTTCAAAGTGCCGTCAATGCGAACAAGAGGTGACCGAGACGTGTAACCAATGGCACCCCATACCGTCACGCCGGGTGATACGCCAGTATGGCGATGACGAATACACGATTCCAATGTGCGTTCACCGCGTTGGCGACCCACATGATGCTGTAAACAGAACATGGATTCATCCGAATAAATGACGTTTTGCCATTCGTGCACCCAGGTTCGTCGTTGAGTACACCATCGCAGGCGCTCCTGCCTGTGATGCAGCGTCAAGGGTAACCGCAGCCGTGGTCTCCGAGCGGATAGTCCATGCTGCTGCCAACGTCGTCGAACTGTTCGTGCAGATGGTTGTTGTCTTGCAAACGTCCCCATCTGTTGACGTGGCTGCACGATCCGTTACAGCCATGCGGATAAGATGCCTGTCATCTCGACTGCTAGTGGTACGAGGACGTTGGTATCCAGCACGGCGTTCAGTATTATCCTCCTGAACCCACCGATTCCATATTCTGCTGACAGTCATTGGATCTCGACCAACGTGAGGAGCAATGTCGCGATATGATAAACCGCAATCGCGATAGGCTACAATCCGACCTTTATCAAAGTCGGAAACGTGATGCTACGCACTTCTCCTCCTTACAGGAGGCATCACAACAACGTTTCACCAGGTAACACCGGTCAACTGCTGTTTGTGTATGACAAATCGGTTGGAAACTTTACTCATGTCAGCACGTTGTAGGTGTTGCCACCGGCCCCAACCTTGTGTGAATGCTCTGAAAAGCTAATCATTCGGATATCATAGCATCTTCTTCGTGTCAGTTAAATTTTGCGTCTGTAGCACGTCATCTTCGTGGTGTAGCATTTTTAATTGCCAGTAGTGTATATTACTTTTTGAAAATAATTTTTTTAATCCCTGAATAAGTGAAGCATAATTTCTAACGTTTTCTTAACTTTTCCCTCGCTTATATACTTAACGTCAAATATTTAACACCTTAACTCAGTTGTAAAGTAATCAAACGTTCGACTCATTAAGTAAAAGGGAGTGCACTGGTACTTTCAGAAAAGACCTCCGAACACTTTAATTCATATTCGATGTAAACACACTGTGTCAGGAAATCCTAATTTGTCTTTTCCAGTCTGCATGTTATTTCTTTTTAATTTTTACCACCATCACTTAATCTGCTGCTCACACAGCAAAACTCGTCTACAACGTTGGACGTCACATCACCTACTCTAATTTCCCCGGCATCATCTCACTTAACTCGAGTACACTCCAGTACCCACATCTCACTTCTACTGATGTTGAACTTATATTCGTTTAATAAGACTGATCTCGCAGAGCCTTTCCCCGTCTGGCACAACTGCAAGTTATGCCCAGTTGAAAAGGAGACATTCACTGTAGCGGCTTGGTATGTATTCCCAGCGGATGAATGTGTTTGCCGAGATATTGAGACTATGATCTTCTCAGTTGCCAGAACAGAGTCAACGGCTTCGCAGCAATTTCTTCATTTCTAGAAAGTTGCTTCCGCAGCTCGTTGCATGATGGACTCCTACTTATCAGCGCCAAGAGCGCTTACGCAGTTTCTTCGTCCAGAAGGGGCACACGCTTCACAGAATGAAGTAATTGCACGGGCAAGAGTGGCTCGCACGATGGTCCCTGTGGTGTGTGCGTTATTAGGCGGGACGTCTACAAGCATCAAGGACACGCCACGCCCTGGGCCACGTTTTTGGCTGTGGAGGACCTCATACAGGTCAGCTGTGGGATCACCACATGTGACATTGCTGTTGAACCGTCAATGAGCAAACGAACCGTTCACCTTCATATCCAGGAGCCTTCGTTACGGCAGATTTTGTGCACAGTGGATGCCCAAGCATCTTTCGGAGAATCAGAAGACGGTGAGAGTGGGTGCTTGCTTGACCCACCTGATGAGATACGCGGAACAAGGAAAGCATTTCATTGCTTATATTGTGACATTTGATGAAAAGCAGTGTCACATCTTCGACCCTGCCTCAAACGGATGAGCGTGGAGTGGCGACATCCGGCTCTCCTCATCCAAAAATACCTACTGTGGCCCGCAGGCCGAAAAAGTGATGCTCTGTTTATTTTTCGACGAAGGTGGGCTTCAGCTCATCACCTGGCTACCACGGGGTGCTGAGCAGTATTGCGGCATATTTCTGAGGCTCAAACAGGCCATCAATAATAAATGCAGGAGCAGTTTCTCTAATGTGGTACTGCTTTTCCAGGGGAACGCTAGGCCAGATGTGGCCAAGAGGACCCTGAAGGATTTCAAAAATTTCGATGGGTGTGCGTAGATCAATATCATCCCAGTCCCAATCTCTCCCCATGAAACTTGCATATCTTCGGCCACTTAAAAAAAAGTGTATGAATGGTCAGACGTTCCCCTGTCACAAATAAGCGCCGGGTAGCGCGGAAAATTGGATCCGTCAGCAACCCAGGAGTGTCTACACCTAAGCCATCCACTCTCTTCTTACCGGCTGGGATCAGTGTATGAGTGTCAATGGCAATTATGTGTAGTTAAACTGTTACACATGAACTGTCCTTATTATACACTGAAGCGCCAAAGAAACTAGTATAGGCATGCCTATTCAAATATAGAGATATGTAAACAGGCAGAATATGGCGGGGCGGTCGACAACGCCTATATAAGACAAGTGTCTGATGCAATTGTTGGACCAGTTACTGCTACAATGGCAGGTTATCAAGATTTAAATGAGTTTGAACATGGTCTTACAGTGGGAGCACGAGAGATGGGACACAGCACCTCCGAGGTAGTGATGAAGCAGGGATTTTCTCGTACGGCCATTTCACAAGTGTACCGTGAATGTCAGGAATCCGGTAAAACATCAAATCTCCGACATCGCTGCGGCCGGGAAAAGATCCCGCAAGAACGGGACTAACGACGACTGAAGAGAACCATTCAATGTGACGAAAGTGCAACGCTTCCACAAATTGGTGCAGATTTCAATCCTGGGCCATCAACAAGTGTCAATGTGCGAACCACTCAACGAAACATCATCGATATGGACTTTCGGAGCCGATGGCCCACTCGTGTACCCTTGATGACTGCATGACACAAAGCTTGACGCCTCGTCTGGGCCAGTCAACTCCTAAATTGGACTGTTGACGACTGGAAACATGTTGCCTGGTCGGAAGAGTCCCGTTTCAAATTGTTTCGAGTGGATGGACGTGTAGGGTATGGTGACTTCTTGAATCCATAGATCCCAAATGTCAGCAGGGGACTGTACAAGCTGGTAGAGGCTCTGTAATGGTGTGGAGTGTGTGTAGTTGGCGTGATATTGGACCCCTTTCACAACTGACACGTACGTAAGCATCCTGTGTGATCACCTGCATCCATTCATGTCCGTTGTGCATTCCGTCGGATATGGGCCAATTCCAGCAGAACAACGCGACACCGCAGACTTCCAGAACTGCTACAGAGTGGCTCCAGGGACACTCTCCTGAGTTTCAACACTTCCGATGGCCACCAAACTCCCCAGACGTGAACATCATTGAGCATATCTGGGATGCCTTGCAACGTGCTGTTCAGAAGAGTTCTCCACCCCCTCGTACTCTTACGGGTTTATGGACAGTCCTGCAGGATTCATGGTGTCAATTCCTTCGAGCTCTACTTCAGACATTAGTCGAGTCCATGCCACGCCGTGTTGCGGCACTTCTGTTTGCTCGCGGGGGCTCCACAATATATTAGGAAGGTGTGCCAGTTTCTTTGGCTCTTGAGTGTACTTTTATTAAAATTTCTTTACTTATGACTGTAGTCTCTTTTTCATTTGGGAACACCTTGTGCGACGGCATAAGTAAACTTCAAAAAATCTTGTTTCCCCTCCCTAAACTTTAATTCGTTTTAGAAAGTACTCCACAGTCGTGTGTCATTCCTCACATCTACCTTTCATATGCTGCGGCTCTTGTAAGTATATTCTCGTCTCTGTACAAGTCGTCGATAACCTATGCAGCGATGTTTGGAGGAAAAATGTTTCAGTCGAGAAGTAAGTTCTCAGAACAGATTCTGTGTCTTCAGACACAATCCTTCATGTGAGACTGCCTGCCGTCTCGAATGTTTGATGCAGAACGGAAAGCTTAACGCACGGCGAATCGCAAAGCACACGTTTGGGTGGCGTCCAAAGCGAGCCGCCGGCCCTGGCTGGCGCGGATGCGTCGGACGTGTGGGCAGCGGCCGGAAAACCGCAGCCGCAGCCGCTCCACGCCGTATCCTCGGCCCGGTCCTCAGGTTCTGCTGTGAAACATTGCTCACTAACGAAGGCAGCACTGACAGAACCAAACAGGGTAGCAACGCCAACAAATGTGGGCTTCTCCCTGAAAACCGGTATGGATTCCGAGAATTGCAATCACACGAATGTCACACCGCTGTCTTCAAACACAGACCCGCAGTGCCCTGAATAGAAGCAATGGATCCGCTTCGTTGTTTCAAGTCTTTCGAAAAGGTTCAGAGAGTAACGTGATGCTGGAGCCACAAGGTTTGACCTTCTCGAAGGCTATAGCTGGAGTCATGAACAATGCCGGTCGATTCTAGGCTACTTCTGCGCATCTACATCTACATCTACATCTACATCTACATCCATACTCCGCAAGCCACCTAACGGTGTGTGGCGGAGCGTACTTTGAGTAACTCCCCGATTCTGCCTTCTATTCCAGTCTCGTATTGTTCGTGGAAAGAAAGATTGTTGATATGCCTCTGTGTGGGCTCTAATCTCTCTGATTTTATCCTCATGGTCTCTCCGCGAGATATATGTAGGAGGGAGCAATATACTGCTTGACTCCTCGGTGAAGGTATGTTCTCGAAACTTCAACAAAAGCCCGTACCGAGCCGTACCGAGCCCGTACTCTTGCAGAGTCTCCCACTGGAGTTTATCTATCATCTCCGTAACGCTTTCGCGATTACTAAATGATCCTGTAACGAAGCGCGCTACACTCCGCTGGTTCTTCTCTATCTCCTCTATCAACCCCACCTGGTACGGAACCCACACTGGTGAGCAATATTCAAGCAGTGGGCGAACAAGTGTACTGTAACCTTCTTCCTTTGTTTTCGGATTGCATTTCCTTAGGATTCCTTCAATGAATCTCAGTCTGGCATCTGCTTTACCGATGATCAACTTTTATATGATCATTCCATTTTAAATCACTCCTAATACCTACTCCCAGATAATTTATGTAATTAACTGCTTCCAGTTGCTGAGCTGTTATATTGTAGCAAAACGATAAAGGATGTTTCTTTCTAATGTATTCGCAGCACATTACACTTGTCTACACTGAGATTCAACTGCCATTCCCTGCACCATGCGTCAATTCGTTGCAGATCCTCCAGCATTTCAGTACAATTTTCCATTGTAACAACCTCTCGATATACTACAGCACCATCCGCAAAAAGCCTTCAGATGTTATCCACAAGGTCATTTATGAAACTTCCTGGCAGATTAAAACTGTGTGCCCGACCGAGACTCGAACTCGGTACCTTTGCCTTTCGCGGGCAAGTGCTCTACCAACAGAGCTACCGAAGCACGACTCACGTCCGGTACTCACAGCTTTACTTCTGCCAGTATCTGTTTCCTACCTTCCAAACTTTACAGAAGCTCTTCTGCGAAACTTGCAGAACTAGTACTCCTGAAAGAAAGGATACTGCGGAGACATGGCTTAGCCACAGCCTGGGGGATGTTTCCAGAATGAGATTTTCACTCTGCAGCGGAGTGTGCGCTGATGTGAAACTTCCTGGCAGATTAAAACTGTGTGCCCGACCGAGACTCGAACTCGGGACCTTTGCCTTTCGCGGGCAAGTGCTCTACCCGCGAAAGGCAAAGGTCCCGAGTTCGAGTCTCGGTCGGGCACACAGTTTTAATCTGCCAGGAAGTTTCATATCAGCGCACACTCCGCTGCAGAGTGAAAATCTCATTCTGGAAGGTCATTTATGTATACTGTGAACAGCAACGGTCCTACGACACTCCCCTGCAGCACACGTGAAATCGGAAGACTTCTCTCTATTGAGAATGACGCACTGCGTTCTGTGCGCACCTAAGTCACGTATTCTCAGAGAGCCAATGAGCGTTCGATAGTGTTCTGGGCGCTCTGCTGTGAATCCCGTAGATAAGGCGAGCATTAGACTTGATCCTAGCGAGTTGTTTAGTGAATTTCGATTCTATTTGTCGGCAGTTATCATCGCCGATCGTGGTGACGAGTGATAAATTCTGCATAAGCGAGTGACAGACGTAATTTGCAGTATATACGCTGTCTTCAAGCGGAAAGATCACGCGCGTACCGCACCTGCCGCTTGGAATCGTCAACAATACCATTCCCGTCCGTGTCTCTACATCCGCGAAACGTCATCGTTCGTGGATCGGATTTTAACATCTTCAAGCAATAATGGCAAGTTAGTACCCCGGTAAGTCTGCTCTATTTTAATCAGTCAAAACGCCCCCATGAAATAAGGAACAACTAAAACGTATTTCGTTCGTATTTGCAGCATCGCTGGATCTGAAGAATACAAACGTTCGTTCGCGGAATGTTGTTCGATGATAATCTCCGTGACACTCTTCTTCTGCTTTTACGTACTCTGCCACATTTACCCAGACTCTGGAAACATACTTTCTTACTGAGTAGACTGTACTTGGCCGGTCGGTGTGGCATCATTAGTGGTCTGTAATTAAGTTATTTACATTTTGATTTGCTTTTAGATCGAAAAACAGTTCGTTAATAATAGGTTGATTTGTACTTACGGTGATTTTTCGGCTGATTTCTCGCTTACATCGGGAAATGCGGTCTGCTAGCACACCTATGTTTTTCTGTTTTTGACACATACATTTCGTCTATTATTTACATGTTCTGCAACACTATGTTTTATCATGTTTCTCGCAACAGACTGTAATATGTTTGTTTTTGTACGCCGGCTGTTGTGGCAGAGCAGTTCTAGGCGCTTCAGTGCGGAACCGCGCGACCGCTAAGGTCGCAGGTTCGAATCCTGCCTCGGAGACTGATGTGTGTGATATCCTTAGGTTAGTTAGGAATATGTAGTTTTAAGTTCTAGGGGACTGATGACCTCAGATGTTAAGTCCCATAGTGCTCAGAGCCATTTGAGTCAAGACTGTACTTGTTCAGCAATTGCAGAATAAAACAATAGCGTGTCTATATTGAACAATGCATTACGTTCTCTTAGGCTGAGTGATAACTGCCGATCGTTCCACCAACTGTCAGCCGCGCGGGATCAGCCGAGTTGTCTCAGGCGCTGCAGTCATGGAATGTGCGCCTGGTCCCGGCGGAGGTTCGAATCCTCCCTCGGGCATGTATGTATGTGTGTGTGTGTGTGTGTGTGTGTGTGTGTGTTTGTCCTTAGGATAATTTAAGTTAAGTAGTGTGTAAGCTTAGGGACTGATGACCTTAGCAGTTAAGTCCCATAAGATTTCACACACATTTGAACATTTTTCAACCAACTGTCAACCTTCTGCAGGTCTTCCTGAATTTCACTGCAATTTTCTTGCACAGAACCTCTCTACTTAAATCAATATCATTCGCGAACAGCCTCATGGACCTTCTGGCTGTTCACTATGTCATCGATACAAACAGACAGTAATGGTTTTACAATATCTGACTTCGGGAATGCCCAATTCTACTTTCACGACTACTGTGTCCTTTCTGTTAAGAAATTGGAAATTTGTGGTAAGGTCTTATGGTACCAAACTGCTGAGGTCATCAGTCCCCAAACTTACACACTACTTAATCTAACTTAAACTAACTCACGCTAAGGACAACACACAACAACACACACACCCATGCCCGAGGGAGGACTCGTACCTCCGACGGGGCCAGCCGCGCAAACCGTGACAAGGCGCCCTAGACAGCGCTGCTACCCCGCGTGGCTCCCCGTTAAGAATGACACGCTCCGCTCAGTTTAATAATAACTCTTCAGCCCAGTCACAATGCTATTCTGATGTTCTGTACAAAAGTATTTTGTTTATTAAGACACAGCTTAAAATTGTATCAAACTGTACCGATCGCCTTCCCGCCGGCCGCGGTGGTCTCGCGGTTAAGGCGCTCAGTCCGGAACCGCGTGACTGCTACGGTCGCAGGTTCGAATCCTGCCTCGGGCATGGATGTGTGTGATGTCCTTAGGTTAGTTAGGTTTAAGTAGTTCTAAGTTCTAGGGGACTGATGACCACAGATGTTAAGTCCCATAGTGCTCAGAGCCATTTGAACCATTTATTTTTTTATTTATTTTTTTTTATCGCCTTCCGAACTCGAGGAACATTGCACCGGAAGTATCAAACTTCCTGGCAGATTAATATTGTGTGCCGGGCCGAGACTGGCAGAACTTAAGCTGTGGAGACGGGTCTTGAGTCGTGCTTGGGTTGCTCAGATGGTAGAGTACTTAACCGAGAAAGGCAGAGGTCCCGAGTTCGAGTCTCCGTCCGGCATATAGTTTTAATCTGCCAGGAAGTTTTATACTGTCCACCGAGTATAGGGGTGGAACAAACAAAGGTGGGTTTCGCATGGTCGTTATCTGAAAAAGCCACATTTATCTTACGGTGGAGATTTTCTGTCCTCGGGAAGGTCGTGAACAACGAGCGTAAAATGTGTTCCAAAATTCTGTAGTACAGTGATATTAGTGATAGGGACCTATATTTCTGTGTATTTGTTCGACGTCCCTTCCTGCGAATTGGAATGACCTGTGCTTTTTACCAATCACTACGGACACTTCTTTACTTAAGCGACGTACGATAGACTACTGCTGGAAGAAGTGTAAGTTCTTTCGCGTATTGTATATGTGTACAATTGTACAGGTACCCCATCACATCTTGTCGCCCTTCGTCTGCTGAGCGGTTTCCGTTGATTTCCTACCAAACAAGAATTTATCTCGACATGCGTCATTTTGGTGTTGGTGTGTCGAGGAGCAGGCGGGACCGCAGTGGACCTTGTCGAAACTGTAGGAGCCACACGAGATGACGTGGGCTCCCAGCCGGTGTGCAGATGCTAACAAGTGCGGTCCAACTAATGATGAACTCTTATACGAACTGTGCAATGCAGGGCGTGAGGAAAGGTACACTCCTCGCCGGAAACTTCAGTCTCTGTGCAACTATAAACGACAACATCGTAGCAAGATAAGTGGAACCAAGCTACCATTCCCACGTAATTTGCTAATCTTAGGGCTCTGCTGGTGTCAGGTATTGTTATAGAAGTGAGGAAGAAGTATCTGATAGTCTTCACCTGGAGCGCAGCATTGCATGCAGATGAAACTCTGATCATCAGAAATGTAGAGAAGAAGAAATTGGGAGAATTTGTGCTCTGTAGGTAGCCATGTGGTGCACAGCACTATCTTTATTAATTTTATTATACACGTCTAGTTCCGTAGGACCAAGCTGAGCAGCAAATGTCCATGGTCACGAAACTTTCAGTATGTAAAATTAAAATCAGAAAGTTATCCCAAATAACCGAAATTTAAATGAATCCTATCAGGAAACAAGCTGCTGAGTATGTACCAATATAATCAACAACGTAACACACGAATTTGCTTAATTTTTTTGCAGGAAATCTCCGACAGAATGAAAGGCTTTAGTCATGAGAAAATTCTTCAGTTAAGACTTGAGAAGTGCGTGGATTACTGCTAAGGTTTTTTAATTCTTGCGGAAGTTTATTGGAAATAGAGGCAGAAAAATACTTCGCGCCTTTCTGCACAAGAGTGAAGGAGGTGCGATTGTAACGTTGTACCTAGCTGAGTTAGCACCTACTTGCGTCTGCTACTGAACAGAGATGAGTTTGCTTATTTAGCTGAGTGCAAGTCGGCAGGCCGAGGGTGTCGAGAGACAAGGAGCGCCCGGCCGGGAAACGGATGAATTCCGGTGTGGGGAATCCGACTCTTTAAGAGCGCAGAGATTGCTGGCGGGTCGGACAAGCTGAAAGATGACTTCTTGTGGTTCTTTGAGAATCTATATTAATTCACAGTTAAGTATTAAAGAAAACCTAAGAAGTGAGGTGCATTCCGTGACATAACGATATTTTCAATATTTTTAAAACTACCGAAATGAATATGTCACCAGAGTATCAATTTTCACAATGGACCTCGGAATTAACTTTTAAACACTCCAAGCGAGTTCAACAACCGATATCTCAGCGGACACCGTTGCACGATAGCCATCATATCAGAAAACCACTCATCCGTATCTATTTTATTTATAGACTTTTGACGTCCTTTATACCTTTTTTATTACGAAAATGTTTGCCAGAACACTATATTCTCCAATATTTACACAGAAAATGAAAACAGCGTGAATACCTCACGTATTGTCATACTTGTGTAGTTATTGAACATTCGACTACTTTGCCATTTAAATACTGTTTGCAGGTCTTTTAAAAAAACTGTGCTAATTTAAGGTGGTCAATCGCATGTGTTAGTGGACACCACAACTAAGAAGAGTAACAAAATACCCTCCTGTGAAGAAGGCATAAATAACTGTTTAAACAACATTTAACGGCAATTCGTTGTCATTTAACGCAAGCGCCTTTGCACAAGACTACTGGTTCACTTATTTATGAACAAACCTATATCTGTAATTATTGTGAATGATCTGCATGTGACAGAATGTTCATAACATTTTTTATTTAAATATTGTTGTAATGTATTAGTTTAGTCCAGAAAATGGTCAAGCTGATTTAAATCATGTCAATAGAGCTAAAGGACGATGTGATTTTTTGTGAGGATGGACTTCAGCCAGGCAGTAGCCGAGCACTACAGGAGTCAAGTGGAGTCTGGAATTTTTCCAGTGAACAGCTCAAGGGAGAATTGTGGACAATTGGATGTTCATCCTGGAAGAAAGCAACCCTACCTGTGGTATTGTTTGTTTTGGGTGATAGACCCTGGACGATATGTAGCTGCTACCATACTTTTTATACTTCGAGCGGTCCTAATAAATGTTCTCCATAGGGAATCTAACGTTTCCGCTATTATTACCGATTAGAGGACAGATAGGGTATGAGTTAGTACTCGCCATGTCGCATGTATTAATTTGTAAATCATCATGCTGAACTCTGAAATTTTTGAGCTGGTCAGCTTTTCGTATGCCGTGATTGCGAAATGGATTTATTTTTCGTGTTACTTTGATTATTTACTTTGGGGATTTTGCTATCTTTCTCGTAACGCTCTGAACTTAACTTTGTCGCATTTGATAACGGTATTTTCTGTCTGTATTTTAAGGGTATATCGTAGGACCACTTCCCGATTATTTGATATGTCCTTTCTTGAATAAAGATTTTTCAACATATTTCTCTGTCGTCAACATCAATTGCAGATGTTTGAATTGTCCCCTTGTTATTAAATCATTCATTTAATTTTTATTTCGTATTTCTGTGTATTTCATTAACTGCCAGTTCTAGCAAATGCAGACACTATTTGACTGCGGTTTCACAACGAATCACCTACAGGGCATGAAAGCAGATGTGCGTGTCTCGACCCTGTAACTTCAACGAGCTATTCTTTTTAAACAGAGCCGTGCATAGCGCAATTATCTAAGTACGAGTAACCCCAAGTAAAGATGCAACTGATTTACTCGTATAGGCCACTGTTTGGAAATATCGCATCTACATCTACATCTACATGACTACTCTGCAATTCACATTTAAGTGCTTGGCAGAGGGTTCATCGAACCACAATCATACTATCTCTCTACTATTCCACTCCCGAACAGCGAGCGGGAAAAACGAACACCTAAACCTTTCTGTTCGAGCTCTGATTTCTCTTATTTTATTTTGATGATCATTCTTACCTATGTAGGTTGGGCTCAACAAAATATTTTCGCATTCGGAAGAGAAAGTTGGTGACTGAAATTTCGTAAAAAGGTCTCGCCGCGACGAAAAACGTCTGTGCTGTAATGACTTGCATCCCAACTCGTGTATCATATCTGCCACACTCTCTCCCCTATAACGTGGTAATACAAAACGAGCTGCCCTTTTTTGCACCCTTTCGGTGTCCTCCGTCAATCCCACCTGGTAAGGATCCCACACCGCGCAGCAATATTCTAACAGAGGACGAACGAGTGTAGTGTAAGCTGTCTCTTTAGTGGACTTGTTGCATCTTCTAAGTGTCCTGCCAATGAAACGCAACCTTTGGCTCGCCTTCCCGACAATATTATCTATGTGGTCCTTCCAACTGAAGTTGTTCGTAATTTTAACACCCAGGTACTTAGTTGAATTGACAGCCTTGAGAATTGTACTATTTCTCGAGTAATCGAATTCCAACGGATTTCTTTTGGAACTCATGTGGATCATCTCACGCTCTTCGTTATTTAGCGTCAACTGCCACCTGACACACCATACAGCAATCTTTTCTAAATCGCTTTGCAACTGATACTGGTCTTCGGATGACCTTACTAGACGGTAAATTACAGCATCATCTGCGAACAGTCTAAGAGAACTGCTCAGATTGTCACCCAGGTCATTTATATAGATCAGGAACAGTAGAGGTCCCAGGACGCTTCCCTGGGGAACACCTGATATCACTTCAGTTTTACTCGATGATTTGCCGTCTATTACTAGGAACTGCGACCTTCCTGACAGGAAATCACGAATCCAGTCGCACAACTGAGACGATACCCCATAGCTCCGCAGCTTGATTAGAAGTCGCTTGTGAGGAACGGTGTCAAAAGCTTTCCGGAAATCTAGAAATACGGAATCAACTTGAGATCCCCTGCGTTGCACAAGAGCGATGTTTTCTGAAGCCATGCTGATTACGTGTCAACAGATCGTTCCCTTCGAGGTGATTCATAATGTTTGAATACAGTATATGCTCCAAAAGCCTACTGCAAACCGACGTCAATGATATAGCTCTGTAGTTAAATGGATTACTCCTACTATCCTTCTTGAACACAGGTGCGACCTGCGCAATTTTCCAATCTGTAGGTACAGATCTATCAGTGTAATCTGAAAGGAACCTAATCGGTATACAATCTGGACCTGAAGACTTGCCCGTATCAAGCGATTTGAGTTGCTTCGCAACCCCTAAGGTATCTACTTCTAAAAGACTCATGCTAGCAGATGTTCGTGTTTCAAATTCTGGAATATTCCATTCGTCTTCCCTGGTGAAGGAATTTCGGAAAACTGCGTTCAATAACTCCGCTTTAACGGCACAGTCGTCGATAACAGTACCATCGGTACTGCGCAGCGAAGGTATTGACTGCGTCTTGCCGCTTGTGTACTTTACATACGACCAGAATTTCTTCGGATTTTTTACCAAATTTCGAGACAATGTTTCGTTGTAGAACCTATTAAAGGCATCTCGCATCGAAGTATGTGCCAAATTTCGCGCGTCTGTAAATTTTAGTCCATCTTCGGGATTTCGCGTTCTTCTGAACTTCGCATGCTTTTTTCGTTGCCTCTGCAACAGCGTTCGGACCTTTTTTGTGTACCACGGGGGATCCGTTCCATCTCTTACCAATTTATGAGGTATGAATATCTCAATTGCTGTTGCTACTATATCTTTGAATTTGAGCCACATCTCGTCTACATTCGCATAGTCAGTTCGGAAGGAATGGAAATTGTCTTTTAGGAAGGCTTCTAGTGGCACTTTATCCGCTTTTTTAAATAAAATTATTTTGCGTTTGTTTCTGATGGATTTGGAAGAAATGGTATTGAGCCTAACTACAACGACCTTGTGATCACTAATCTCTGTATCAGTCATGATGCTCTCTATCAGCTCTGGATTGTTTGTGGCTAAGAGGTCAAGTGTGTTTTCGCAACCATTTACAATTCGCGTGGGTTCGTGGACTAACTGCTCGAAATAATTTTCGGAGAAAGCGTTTAGGACAATCTCGGAAGACGTTTTATGCCTACCACCGGTTTTGAACAAGTATTTTTGCCAACATACCGAGGGTAGGTTGAAGTCCCCACCAACTATAACCGTATGAGTGGGGTATTTATTTGTTACGAGACTCAAACTTTCTCTGAACTGTTCCGCAACTGTATCATCGGAGTCTGGGGGTCGGTAGAAGGAGCCAATTATTAACTTAATTCGGCTGTTAAGTATAACCTCCACCCACACCAATTCGCACGGAGTATCTACTTCGACTTCACTACAAGATAAACCACTACTGACAGACACAAACACTCCACCACCAATTCTGCCTAATCTATCTTTCCTGAACACCGTCTGAGACTTCGTAAAAATTTCTGCAGAACTTATTTCAGGCTTTAGCCAGCTTTCTGTACCTATAACGATATCAGCTTCTGTGCTTTCTATTAGCGCTTGAAGCTCAGGGACTTTTCCAGCGCAACTACAACAATTTACAACTATAATTCCGACTGTTCCTTGATCCAAGCACGTCCTGTAATTGCCAAGCACCCTTTGACATTGCAGCCCATACCGCACTTTCCCGAGGCCTTCTAACCTAAACAACCGCCCAGTCCACGCCGCACAGCCTCCGCTACCCGTGTAGCCGCCAGCTGAGTGTAGTGAACTCCTGACCTATTCAGCGGAACCCGAAACCCCACCACCCTATGGCGCAAGTCAAGGAATCTGCAGCCAATACGGTCGCAAAACCGTCTGAGCCTCTGATTCAGACCCTCCACCCGGCTCTGCACCAAAGGTCCGCAGTCGGTTCTGTCAACGATGCTGCAGATGGTGAGCTCTGCCTTCATCTCGTAAGCAAGACCGGCAGCCTTCACCAGATCAGATAGCCGCTGGAATCCAGAGAGAATTTCCTCAGATCCAAAGCGACACACGTCATTAGTGCCGACATGTGCCACCACCTGCAGCTGGCTGCACCCTGTGCTCTTCATGGCATCCGGAAGGACCCTTTCCACATCAGGAATGACTCCTCCCGGAATGCACACGGAGTGCACACTGGATTTCTTCCCCTCCTTAGTCGCCGTATCCCTAAGGGGCCCCATTACGCGCCTAACATTGGAGCTCCCAACTACCAGTAAGCCCACCCTCTGCGATTGCCCGGACCTTGAAGGCTGAGAATGATCCTCTGAAACAGGGCAGGCAGCTGCATCTGGCTCAGCCAGAGACAGTGCCTGAAACCGGTTTGTCAGACGCACCGGGGAGGCTTTCTGATCAGCCTCCGGGGACGCCTTTCGCTGCCTGCCACGCCTTGGAACGACCTCCCAATCAACCACAGGCGAGGGCTCAGCCCCACTGCCGGCAGCAACCGGGGCAACCACAGCGGCAGACCGATCTGGGGACAGACGGGACGAGGTTGACATCCCCGTGATACCCAAGTCCGGCTCCCCACAGTGGTGCCCATTGGCAACAGCCTCAAGCTGCGCGACCGAAGTCAGCGCCGATTGCAGCTGTGAGCGAAGGGATGCCAAGTCAGCCCTCATCCGAACACAGCAATCGCAGTCCCTGTCCATTCTGATCGATGTTGAACCACAGTTACCGAAACACGAGTCCGTGCCTAGATAACGCAAGCGAAACACGCAAAGAATGTATCAATTAACCTGTACAAATGCCTAACGACTGCGCTACAATCTGCTGAATTTACGATTACAGTAACTAAAACTCGAAATTGCACCTCCTATACGAAACTCACACGCAATTTAAATAAGAATCTACGAAGTAAACACTAAAGCGCGATGCTACAACTGTCAAATACTATAATACGCCCGAAATATATGAATTAAACAATGCAAGTACCCAAAAAACACGCAAAGAAATTAATTAAACTATCTAACAAATAAGTAAGCTAGGGTTATACGACTTGCTGCTTCAGCTGCTTATCCGACGGCGGCAGGGAGCACACATGATGCAAATGCAGATTGATTTTCGCCTATTGTTAAGAGTGAAAGCTGCTAATTGTGGGAAATATACTGTTAACAACAAACGACATTAAAAATATGTACTGAGAGGCCAATGTGAGAATTCCCAGATTCCTGTATAGGGGGCGACAAGAGGTTACACAACGCATTCCTCGAACTGTCCGCTTCTGAAGCAAAAATACCCTCTGTGAATGGGAGACGTTACCGCATAATATAGCGCCATGTGCCAAATGCGAATGGACATAAGCAAATCAGACTAATTTTCGTGCTGGATTATCACTTACTACAGATAATATTCTAATGGCAAATACAGTAGCATTTAGTTTTCGAAGAGGATCCTGAACCTGTGCTCTCCGTGCCATCTTACCATGTATCTGAACAGCTAGCAGTTTGGATTGTTCAGACTCACTAATCCTATGCCCATTCTGTGTAATAAAAATATCAGTGTTAGTTGAACTGTGTGTTATAAGCAGTGGTTTAGCATCCACTTATTTTCTACAGTCCTTGAACTTGTCTCGAACTGCACTGTCCGATACATGGCCTATTTTTCGCTCACAAGGAGTTCCTCCATACTGTAAATCAAGGATTTTGATGCGCTTCAAATATGTTGTAGAGGCACTTACTCTGAGCACCTGGATAGCCGGTTTTTTTTAGCAACCGGCGTTTGTTTTTGAGAGAATCGATTTTCAACTTGATTGCGCGCTTTGTATATCCGCAACATTACACATATTTCGAGCTAATCAGCTTAACGCAGCCATAGAGGTTTATGGCTACCGCGCCACAGATAACACGTTCGAATCCTGTATGAGTACTTTTTTCTTTTTTCATTATCGACCGAATTTTACAATTTTATTTCAAAGACTATCAATAGTGTAAGGTGTGCGAAATTATAAAGATGTGTTGAGTTATTAATTTTTTTCAAGTATTCATTCCAATTGTGGTTCGCAGTTGGAGTTCCAAATGTTCGTTCAACTGTCGCTTCTTGTGTTACCTGAAATCTATCTCCGCCCATTATCGCCCCCTCTCCCGTGAATACCGTTAGCCCTAATGGGAACCCCAGCTCACAGGCCAATGAGGATGCGAGTTGCATTCCTTTACGTTCGCATCTTACTAGAAATACAGCCAGAAGAAGATCCACAAGTAGAGGAGTTGAACGAAGAGTCGGAAGGCGAAATCACAAATGCCATTAAATACGCGGAAAATCTACTCCGCGATTTGAATTTCGTAACGAATACACCGCCTAGCGTGATCTCCGCCAATTCCGTTGCAATTGGCGATGAGATATGTATCGCAATACAGGCTCTCTTGGTCGAAAGACAGGTCATTATTGATGATGAATTGATAAATTTCAACGGAGAAGATGAATTGGGAGAATATGGTGCGAACCACAAACTGAAAAAATATTTGAAAAAATTAATAACTTAATATATCTTTATAATTTCGCACACCTCGCACTGTTTGTTGATATTCTTTGAAATAAAGTTGAAAAATTCGGTCGATTTCGAAAAAAAAAGTACATGACTAGGGTTCGAACACGATACCCCAGCGTGGTAGTAGTGAACCTTTACCGCTGCGCTACGCTGGCTTGCTCGAAACATATATAATGTTATGGATATATAAAGCGCGCAGTGAACTTCAAAACTGATTTTCTCAAAAACCAAGACCCGTCGCTAAAGAACCGGATACTTGGGGTAAGTGCCTCTACAACATATTCCAATCGCATCAAAATCCGTGATTTACAGTATGGAGGGTCCCCTTGTGAGCATCCTTCACTAACGAGCTGGTGTCGTCAGCAATATTTTAGAATCGCCTGTCATGTCACAATGCGTGTCATTTACACACTGCCCAGGCACATTAATACGACGTGTCTCACGGATCGCTGCGAAGTGTGCAGGAAGCGCGTCAGTGAGATTCTGGAAGGTACCGACAGGGACGTGGAGTCATGGAGACCCCAGTGCCGTTGCCAGCTGCGACAGGTTTCTCGATTGAGGATCCGTGGCGCAAACAACTCAATCCAGGTGGTCCCACAGATTGTCGAATGAGTTTAAATCCGGGGAGCTTACTGGTAATGGTCGTATCGTAAACTCATCCTGGTGCTCTTCGAACAATGCACCTACATTGCGAACTGTATGACTCACTGCATTGTCCTCCTGGTAGATGCCATCATGTTGAGGAGAAACAAACTGCATGAAGCGGTGGACGTGGTCCGCAAGTATGTAAGCATAAGTGTGTTGATGCGCTGTGCCTTCCAGAATGGCTAAATCACACTCGGAATGCCACGAAACAATCCCCAGACCATAACGCTCTCCCCTCTGGCCATGGAACCTTGCAACCCCTGTTGCAGGATGTTTGCTTTCAGACGTTCCACGGCCTTGGAGCATAACATGTGATTTATCTGAAAGTTCCAGCTGTCGCCAATCAGTGGACGTCCAGTTTCGGTACTGACGTACAAATTCCAGCTTTCGTCGCTGATGAATAGCAGTCAGCAAGGGTGCACGAACCAGCTATTAGTATGAATGACTTATCTTAGGTGTTGCGAAACAACTCAAATTACTTAAGAAAAGCAAGTCTTCCGGTCCAGATGGTATACCAATCAGGTTCCTCTCGGAGTATGCAGATACAATAGCGCCTTTCTTAGCAATCATATACAACCGCTCACTTGACGAATGGTCTGTTCCTAAAGACTGGAAAGTAGCACAGGTCACACCAAAATTCAGGAAAGGAAATAAGAGTAACTCACTGAATTACAGACCCAAATCACTGACCTCAATTTGCAGTAGGATTCTGGAGCATACACTGTACTCGAACATTATGAATCACCTTAATGCATAACCAACACGGCTTCAGAAAATATCGTTCTTGTGCAACACAGCTAGCTCTTTATTCCCATGAAGTAATGAGTGCTGTCGGCAAGGGAGTTCACATCGATTCCATATTCCTACATTTCCAGAAGGCTTTTGATACCGCTCCTCACAAGCGACTATTAATCAAACTGAGTGCATATGGAGTATCGTCTCAGTTGTGTGACTGGATTCATTATTTCCTCTCAGAGAGGTCACAGTTCTTAGTGACAGACGGTAAATCATCTTATAGACACTCTGCTGTTCCTGATTTACATAAATGATCTAGGTGATAGTCTGAGCAGCCCCCTGAGATTGTTTGCAGATGATGCCGTAATTTACCGTGCAATAAAATCATTAGAAGATCAATTCAATTACAAAATGATCTAGAGAGAGCCGGCCGGTGTGGCCGAGCGGTTCTAGGCGCTTCAGTCTGGAGCCGAGCGACCGCTATGGTCGCCGGTTCGAATCCTGCCTCGAGCATGGATGTGTGTGATGTCCTTAGGTTAGTTAGGTTTAAGTAGTTTTAAGTTCTAGGGGACTGATGAGCTCAGCAGTTAAGTCCCATACTGCTCAGAGCCATTTTTTTATCTAGAGAGAACTTCTGTATGGTTCGAAAAGTGACCATTGACACTAAACAAAGAAAAGTGCCAGGTCATCCATATGGGTACTAAAAGAAGATGATGATGTTTGGTTTGTGGGCCGCTCAACTGCACGGTTATCAGCGCCGGTACAAGTTCCCAACCTTTGCTCAGTCCAATTTCGCCACTTTCATGAATCATGATGAAATGATGAGGACAACACAAACACCCATTCATCTCAAGGCAGCTGAAAATCCGTAACGCCGCCGGGACGGGAATCCAACCCAGGACTCCGGGCTCGGGAAGCGACAACGCGACCGCGAGACCACGAGCTGTGGAACGGTACTAAAAGAAATCCGATAAATTTTCGGTATAAGATAAATCGCAGAAATATAAGGGCTGTCAATTCGACAAAATAGCTAGGAATTACGATTGCGAACAATTGGAAAGACCACATAGATAATATTGTGGGGAAGGCGAAACAAAGACTGCGCTTTGTTGGCAGAACACTTAAAAGATGCGACAAACCCACTAAAGAGACAGCCTACATTACACTTGTCCGTCCTGTGCTGGAATATTGCTGCGCAGTGTGGGATCCTTACCAGGTAGGATTGACGGAGGATATCGAAAAAGTACAAAGAAGAGCAGCCCGTTTCGTGTTATCACGCAATAGGGGTGAGAGTGATATGATACGCGAGTTGGGGTGGCAGTCTCTGAAACGAAGGTGGTTTTCTTTGCGGCGAGATCCATTTACAAAATTTCAATCACCAACTTTCTCTTTCGAATGCGAAAATATTTTATTGACACCCATCTACGTAGGGAGAAATGATCACCATAATAAAATAAGAGCAATCAGAGTTCGAATGGAAAGATTTGGGTGTTCCTTTTTCCCACACGCCATTCGAGAGTGGAATGGTAGAGAAGTAGTATGAAAATGATTCAATGAACCCTCTGCCGGGCACTTAAGTGTGAACTGCAGAGTAACCATGTAGATGTAGATGTAGGCGCCTGCTCCGGAGGGCAATTGCAGTGATATTCGCTGAACGGTCGTTGTAGAGACACTGTTGGTAGCCCCTCGGTTCATCTGGGCAGTTAGCTGCTCAACAGTTGCACGTCTATTCGCCCGTACACACCTCCACAGCGTCACTCACCAGTGTCAAATGTGGGCCGCGGTGCAGAACAGCTGTCTTGCCTCCGGTTTTAGACAGCGCCATTTTGCCATACACGGTATAGTTTAAAGCTTCCACCCTTGGCCAATGATCATGTTCTCCACAAATGGCTCAAATGGCTCAGAGCACTATGGGATTTAACATCTGAGGTCATCAGTCCCCTAGAACTTAGAACTACTTAAACATCACACACAGCCATGCCCGAGGCAGGATTCGAACCTGCTACCGTAGCGGTCGCGAGGTTGCGGACTCAAGCCCCTAGAACCGCTCCTAAACGTCAAATACATCGCTCGATTTCCGCATTATGACAACGTCTGCTCTGTTTTCCCCGTCCCCCACCCCCCTCCTTCCCCGGCAAAAATTTGTATATGCTCCACTGCCAGTGCTGACACATACCGTGTGTAAGTGATTGTTGTACACTGACGCCGAACATAGGCGATGGTCACGTTAACGTGACTGGACCGTGTATATGTAAGAAACAGCTGTGGTCTCACGGGAGGGCGCCACCCTTCAGACCATTTTACAGCAGACGCCGCTCAGTTCCGACATGTCGCCACTCGGATGGTGTTCACATACTGAAACTCTCTTATGCTTCCGCCATTGGTCCTTCGAAGCGTGAAATTCATCCGACGCTAGTTTTGCCAGCCGTCACAAAGAGCGCTGATAGCTGGAACCATCTCCCTCTAGCGGAAAGTAGAGCACGTATGGATATCATTGCACATATTGCGGGTACATGGGGGCATACCGCACATATTCACCCAGCTGCGGATCCAGCTCTCAGTTCGTGCAGTTTCTGTCTACAGTTGTCATCAGCTGACGAGGCCAACAATTAACGCAGTAACAGCAAACCACTATTTACGAATGGTCGTTGGGCAGTTGAATACCGAGCGTCTGGTGAAATTCAGATTCAGACGCCTGAACTCAATGACTGTCACAATCAGTAGTCCAAACAGAACTCTACTGATTAGGTAGTTCCTTTCACTCTGTTACTTAGTGAACAGGTGTGAATAGTGTATTGAACCGGGGACCTAGAAACGACTTAGATGTTTCGTCCCGCTGTAGCCCTCAGTGGTTCACAACCCCACAGCAGACCACAGCAGACCACCCACCTCACTGAAGCCCCACACCGGACCCAGGATTATTGTGCGGTTCGGCCCCCACTGGATCCCCCTTCCTTCGGGAACGTCTCATACCAGAAGAGTGTAATCCCAGATGTTTGCTTGGTAGAGTAATTATGGAATACGACTGCGTGGAAACGGTGTTTGCGCAGCAATCGCTGACATAGTGTAACTGAGGCGGAATAAGGGGAACCAGCCCGCATTCCGCGAGGCAGATGGAAAACCGTCTTAAAAACAATCCACAGGCCGGCCGGCACACCAGACCCGTTGGACCGCGTGGCTAACCGGGCGGGCAAGTAAAGAGGACTCGGAGTCAAGTGCCACGCACCTTGTAGCACGCAACGCTGAGTATTCTGTATACATTTTGTTAATACATGTTTATTATATGTTTCTTATTGTTCTGCACGTATTAACTGTTTTAGAGATAAACGCCCTTTCAGCAGATACGTTGCAAGTCTGTAAACCCACTACCTCGTGCAGCAACTGTGCTAGGAGAGTCACTTCCCCTTACCTTGGATTTTGGGACACGCACTTGATATTGCCAGTATAGCAATTTGGAACGTGGTGCTATTGAACAGTGTTAACATTAACTGGACAGATCAGATACGAAACGGGTTCAAATGGCTCTGAGCACTATGCGACTTAACTTCTGAGGTCATCAGTCCCGTAGAACTTAGAACTACTTAAACCTAACTAACCTAAGGACATCGCACGCAGCCATGCCCGAGGCAGGATTCGAACCTGCGACCGTAGTGTTTGCGCAGTGCCAGACTGGAGCGCCTAGAACCGCTCGGCCACACCGGCCAGCGATACGAAATGAAATAGACGAGCAAAGTAGTCTACGAAAAGTTGCTTACCACAGTGATGGGCACGTCAGTAGGACATGTGCTACGACTTCCAGGAATGGGTATTTGACTTGAATCTGGAAGGAGCAGCAGGGGGAAAAAATTGTATGGGGCAGACAAGTACAAGGATATGCAAAGCAGATTACACGGTGTGTAGGGTGCTGCAGTTACGCAGGGATAGACGGAACGCAACACGAGACCCGTCTACAGCGTGATAGCTTAGGTAAAGACCGCCGGAAAGATCTTAGTATGATTTATTCTTCGGGGACACAAAAAAACATCCACAAGCATCGCAGAAAAGGAAATTAAGTGTCTAATGAAAAAAAAATGGAAACAAGATCAATTACAGCGAGCACAGAGTCATTTAAGCATTCATTCTTCCCGCATTCTAAATGTGAGCGGAACAGGAAGAAACCCTAATGCGTGAGTCACTAGCCACGAACTTCATAGCGTTTTGCAGAATTTAGATGTGGAGCGGAAATGCACTAACTCGGAAAATAAATGCATCAACATAGTCACAAATATTACAAAAACACAAAAAAGTCAGAGACTCACGGAAAAACGTAAACAAAATAATACACCTGCACTTTGATATGAGTAAATAACGTACGCTTATTTTTACAGAAAACAGAGCAGAGCAATATTGCCTTGGAACAATAATACCATCATGATAGTTGCAGACGAACACGTCTTATCAAACGAGAAGTGGCTATGGACCAATCAGAGCGTTACCCCTACACGTATTCTCCGAAAGTCAGTGTACAATGTGCGCTCGAGGCTACTTCGTACCAGTCTTATCTAGTTTCTGTCCTATTCAGTACGCGTATTGAGTGTCTACATGTTTTCCACCTGCTGTAATCTCTCTTATCTAATTCTCGTAATCCCTGAGTGAGACATACGATGCTGGCATCAGAACTTCCGATCAGTCCTTGTCGCATAACTGTTCTCTAAATTCAGCCAACAGAGTCTCGCGACTACAACTTTGTCTTTCTTCCCAAGATTCCACCTGTCCAGTAATATCATTTTATTTATCTCAATTACTTACCGAAAAGAAAAGCAACAAAAATAAAACAAAGTTTTTAACACAAGAGAAAAAGTCGTTGCTTAATTTTAAAACGTATGGAGAAAATGAGAAAGAATTTTATTACTATTACTATTGCTATCATTATTATTATTAATACTAATGTAATACGTGTGGAAAACAACATACGTACGTTTTATAATACAAAGGAGGAAAACAACCATTCTTTCTATTTTACATGTAAATTCTTATTTTACAATTTTTAATTTTCTGTTTGGGCCTTGGAACGACATCGATGTTTATTGACACAAAACGTAGCAGACAGCAAAAGAAACCTTTGTGTAGGAGTTCGCAGCTCGTGGTCTCGTGGTCGCGTTCTCGCTTCCCGAACACGGGGTCCCGGGTTCGATTCCCGGCGGGTTCAGCGATTTTCACCTGCCTCGAGATGACTGGGTGGTTGTGTTGTCCTAATCGTTCCATCATCATTCATGAACGTGGCGAGTTTGGACTGAGGAAGGGTTGGGAATTTGTACGGGCTTTGATAGCTCCGCAGTTGAGCGCCCCACAAACCAAAGATCATCATCATCATCTTTGTGTCGGAAAAGGAATATCCGAGATGAAAAAAATGTGGTTAACACACATACTACAGATCCTAAGGTCTCAGGTGTATACTCGGTCTCACTTAGCACTTCTCTCGCCTCTGGCAATGCTCGTTAACATGAAAAATCCCGCGTTACATCGTGGTTCTCACTCCACGACAGGTTGTGCCTTAAACCCCGTGTTACAACTCGCTAGACGAGTCAACTCAAAGACTGGAAGGAGACAAAGCCCAACCATTTCCTACAGATTCATACCTACTACAACACTGTGACGTTTAACCAACTTTCTGGTTGATAACAGCTTCTACTGTGTCTTTGGTATCAGCAGTACCGACCCATTCCGGTCGGCTTTGGTGGCCGAGCGGTTCTAGGCGCTTCAGTCTGGAAGCGCGCGACCACTACGGTCGCAGGTACGAATCCTGCATCGGGCATGGTTGTGAGTGATGTCCTTAGGTTAGTTAGGTTTAAGTAGTTCTAAGTTCTAGGGGACTGATGACCTCAGATGTTAAGTCCCATAGTGCTCAGAGCCATTTGAACCATTTTTTTGATCCATTCCGATACCCTGGATTTGTTCAGTGTCTGGTATCATACCGACTTACCAAGCATTCCAAAGGGTGGAGCAGTACTCTAGAATCGGTCCTAGTAACATCTTGTGAAATGGAAAGAAGATAGACCTAATAACTTCTGGGCAGATGAGTAGACGGTACTATCAACAGCAGCAGAAGATGGCATAACTGGAGTAGGATACGTTATGGCTCAAATGGCTCTGAGCACTATGGGACTCAACTGCTGTGGTCATTAGTCCCCTAGAACTTAGAACTACTTAAACCTAACTAACCTAAGGACATCA
This sequence comes from Schistocerca gregaria, assembly GCF_023897955.1. Lineage (NCBI taxonomy): Eukaryota > Metazoa > Arthropoda > Insecta > Orthoptera > Acrididae > Schistocerca > Schistocerca gregaria. Next base: position 864,763,181 of record NC_064922.1, read on the forward strand.
CACACATCCATGCCCGAGGCAGGATTCGAACCTGCGACCGTAGCAGTCGCACGGTTCCGGACTGCGCGCCTAGAACCGCGAGACCACCGCGGCCGGCGGATACGTTATGAATAGGAAAGCAAGCCAAGGAGTGAGTTATTCTGAACAGTTAAGTGATAGAATTATACTTTTCAGAATAGACAGCAAACCATCGCCAACAACATAGTTCAGGTATACAAGCTGCTTTCACAAACAGAAGCTGGAGAGATAGAGACAGTTTATGTGCATATTCAATGGGTAATTTGGTACATAAAAGAAGATGGTAATATAATAATTGCTAACTTCACACAAGGATAAGGAGAGATGGACTACAGGGTAGTGTGACAACTGTCACCTTGGAAAACGTGGACAGGAGCAGAAATGTTGAGCGAACGAGTTAACACAATAAATAGAAGATTTGCTTAACTTTTATTTCTCCGAGTGTACGAAGACGCGTAACAAGTAATGCAGCAAGAATTAAAGAGTCCAGCTCATACAATAGCAACAAGGATAAGGCTCACTGTGCTAAACCACGAAGTCGGAGCCGACACTGTGTGACGTCTCCGTAGTATCACTTAGTGGCTGGCTGCCGGCGGCCCTCCTGTGCTGTGGCGGCGGGGGGCGCTCGCCGTATGGAGCCACCAGGGGCTGTGGCTCAGCAGGCGCACACCACTGGCTCCACCAGAACCCGCGCGGCAACTTCTGGCGTCTGACGAAAAATAGCAATTCCGTTGCCAACTTTGACGCCCGAGGAGTGGCATCGATATGTGACACCACACCAACCGCGGGGGAGTGGAACGTGGTAGTAAGGAAAGAAAATAATAGCAGAAGTTACGGGAGAATATGGCCTTAGTATTATGCATGAGAGACAAAAAGGACTAATTTAGTTCTGCAATAAATTTCAGGTGGTAACAGCGGACACCCTGTTTAGAAGTCACAAGACGAGCAGGTATATTTGGAATGGCTTGGGGATATGAGAAGACTGCAACTGGAGTACAACACGGTGTCAGAGGTTCTGAAATCAGAAGTGGGATATGGAATAACGAAAAATGGTTTGATACATTCCAAAGTTTCTGAGGTTATAGATACTACAATAATGAATACCACCGCAGGGAGTTTAGCAGACGAGAAATAGATATCTCGAAAAAGAGCAACCATAGAAGACAAATAAATATACATACAAGGAAGGTATTTACGAAAAAACCTTGGGTAAGAGAAGAAATTCTTCAACTGATTGATGACAGGAAAAAGTACAAAAGCGTTCACGAAACAAAAAGGAATACAGCAATATAAGTCATTTAAGAACTAAATAAATAGGATATGCACAGAAGCGAGGCGAAATGGCAGAAAGAAAAATGTGAAAAAAGTGAAAAATAAATTGCCGTCGGAAGGAGTGATTCAGCACACATAAGTGTCAAAACAATCTCCTGTGAAAATAAATACATGGTGCACAACTTTGCTTCCGCCGTTTGCCGATAGGTGGCGACAACAGTAAGTTGGGGTCGAAAGAAACAGATCGCAGACGTCAGGTAGCTAAAGTGGACCTCGGGCAACACAACCTCATTCAAACATTAGTCGCTTTGCGTCTGCGTCTTAAAGTTGTTCTTGATCGAAAATGTCAGTTCAGGAGCCTAATTCTCGTCACTTGCGGGAGGTGTTACTGTTTTGTTTCAATATGAAGAAAACAGCGGCTGAGTCTCATCGGATGCTCTCAAGTACGTATGGCAAGGACGCTATTAGTGAAAGAACGTATCGTGAGTGGTTTCAACACTTCAAGAACGGTGATTTTAACGTCGTAGACCGGGTTAATGGTGGAAGAGAGAATGTTTTCTAAGATGTAGAGCTGGAGACATTACTGAGTGAAGACTCTCGTCAAACTCAAAAAGAATTGGCACGATTAGTGGGAGTGACATAGCGAGCCATTTCAAAACGCCTTAAGGCTATGGGCATCATTCAGAAAGAAGGAACTTGGCTCCCGTGTGAGCTGAAACCAAGAGACGTTGAACGGCGTTTGTGTGTTTGTGAACAGTTGCTTCAGAGGCAAAAACGGAAGGGATTCCTGCATCGCATTGTGACCGGGGACAAAAATGTGTTCATTACGATAACCCTAAACGCAAAATATCATGGGGATATCCCGGCCATGCTTCCACGTCGACGGCCAAACCGAATGTTCACGGCTCCAAGTTCATGCTCTGCATTTGGTGGGAATAGCTCGGCGTCGTGTTCTATTAAGTGTAAAAACCAAGTGAAACAATCACAGGTGCTCGTTATCGAACGCAATTAATGAGTTTGAGCAGAGCATTAAAAAACAAACGGTTGCAATACAACGAGATGCACGATAAAGTGATTTTGCAGCACGACAACGCTCAATCCCACGTTGCAAAACAGGTCAAAACGTACTTGGAAACGTTAAAATGCGAAGTCCTACCCCACCCGCCGAATTCTGCAGACATTGCTCCCTCTGACTATCACCTGTTTAGATCAATGGCGCATGGCCTGGCTGACCAACATTACCGATCTCATGAAGAAGCCACAAACTGGATCAATTCGTTGATCACTTCAAAAGATGAACAATTTTTTCGACCCGGCATTCGTACTCTGCCCGAAAGATGGGAGAAAGTAGTGGCCAGCGATGGAAAATACTTTGAATGTTACTTGTATAACCAATTTGTTGCCGGTCGCTGTGGCCGAGCGGTTCTAGGAGTTTCAGACTGGAATCGCGCTGCTGCTACGGTCGCAGGTTCGAATCCTGCCTCGGGCATGGATGTGTGTGATGTCCTTAGGTTAGTTAGGTTTAAGTAGTCCTAAGTCTAGGGAGCTGATGACCTCAGATGTTAAGTCCCATAGTGCTTTGAATCATTTGAACCAATTTGTTTCATTAAAGCCTCAAATGTTGAGGAAGAAACGGCGGAAGCAAAGTTTAACACCTTGTACGAAGGCGTCAGCATTAAAAGTGCAATGCGAATGCCTCTTTTAACCACACAGAAGAGACCGGAAACAGTGTAAGACTACACTCAAGGCATTTGCGATAGTGGGGACATGTCTGACAACGTGATTCAGGAAGAAGTGTGAGTCAATGCTGAAAGCATAGCTGCTCTACTGTATGGTTAAATGACGATGCCATGGTAAAGGGTATAAAATATTCCCGAGTTAAAATAGTTCCGCATCCGGATATGCTGGCGGAGACTACACAGGAAGAGGATGTCATCAGGAGAAACAAAACTGACATTCTACTGATCGGAGCGTGGAATCTTAGATCCCTTAATGGCGCAGGTCGCTCATAACATTTAAAAAGCGAAATGGATAGTTTCAGTTTAGATATAGTGAGAATTAGTGAAGATCGGTGGCAGGAGGAATAGGACTTCGGAACAGGTGAAAAAAAGGTTTATATATACAAAATCAAATAGGGGTAAATCAGCAGTAGGTTTAATAATGAATAATGCAACAGGAATGTGTGTAACGTACTACGAACAGTGTAGTGAACACATTACCACAGCCAAGATATATATGAAGCCCACACCCACGACGATAGCACAAGTTTATATCCCAACTAGCTCTGCAGATAATGAAGAGATTGAAGTAATCTGTAAGGAGATAAAAGAGATTGCTTGCATAGTTAAGGGAGACGAAACTTTAATAATAATGGGGGAATGGAATTCGATAGTAGAAAAAGGAAGAGGCGGCAAAATAGTAGGTGAATATGGACTCGGGTAAAGCAATGACAAAGGTAGACGATGGTAAAATTTTACGTACACCATAATTTAATCTTCGCAAACATCTGGTTTAAGAATCGTGAAAGATGGTTGTGTACGTGGAAACGACCTGGAGACACGGGAAGGGTGCACATGAATTATAAAATGGTAAGACAGAGATTTCGGAACCAGATTTTAAATCGTAAGCCATTTCCTGGGGCACATGTAGCCTCTGACTATAATTTATTGGCTGTGAACTTTAAATTAAAACTAAAGAAATTGCAAAAAGGTAAGAAATTAGAAGATCGGACTTGGATAAGTTGAAAGATTCAGAGACTGTTAAGAGTTTGAGGGGGAGCAATGGGCAACGGTTGACAAGAACAGTGGAAAGGAATAAAGTAGAAGAGGAATGGGTAGCTTTAAGAGACAAAATAGTAAAGGCAGCATATGATAGCACATGTAAAAAGAAAAGGCCTAGTACGAATCTTTAGACACGAGAAGAGATACAGAACTGAACTGATGAAAGCATAAAACATAAAAATGCAGCAAATGAGGCAGGCGGAAAGGAATAAGAACTTCTCAAAGATGAGACTGACAGGAAGTACAAAATTACTAAGCACAAATGGCTAAGGTCATAACGTAAGGATTTAGAAGTGTATTTTAGTAAGAGAAAGATAGATACTTCCTGCAGGAAAATTAAAGGTGCCTTTGGAGAAAAGAGAATCATCTGAATATCAAAAGCTCAAATGGAAAACCAATCCGAAGCAAAGAAGGGAAAGCTGAAAGGTGGAAGGCGTATATAGAGGATCTATACAAGGGAGATGAACTTGCAGGTAATACTATAGAAATAGAAGAGGACGAGGATGAAGATGAGATGGAGACATGATATTGCGAAAAGAAATTGACAGAGCACCGAAAGGTGTAAGTTGAAACAAGACTCCGAAAGTAGACGACATTCCGTCATAGGAAAAGAAATCCACTACTGTAGAACTACACTATTGATCACAAACGGCTGTTGACAGCGTCTGCCGTAAAATATCTAGGTGTATCCCGCAGAGTGACCTTAAGTGGAATGACGATATAAAACAGATAGTGGGAATAGCAGGCACCAGGCTCAGATTCATCGGAAGAATCTTAAGGAAATGTAAGTCATCCACGAAAGAAGTGACTTATAAGGCGCTTATTCGGCCAATTCTTGAGTATTGTTCATCTATCTGGGATCCCTGTCAGGTACGACTGACAGAGGAGATAGAGAAGATCCAACGAACAGCGGCGCGGTTCGTCACGGGATCTTTTAGCTGGCGAGAGGGCGTTACGGAAATGCTAAACAAACTCCACCGGCTGACTTTTCAAGACAGCCATTGTGCTTCACGGAGAGATTTGCTATTGAAGTTTTGGGACAGCACTTTTCAGGAGGAGTCGGACAACATATTACTTTCCCTCTCATACATCTAGAGTGTTGACCACGAGGAGAAAATTCGATAAATTAGAGCCAATACAGAGGCTTACCGACAATCGTCCTTCCCAGGTACTATTCGCTAGTGGAACAGGGTTGGACGGATCAGATAGTGGTACCGAAAGTATCCTCCGCCACACACCATTAGGTGACTTGCGGAGTATGATGTAGATGTAGATATAGTGCCACGTGACCGTCCGGAGCCAGGTCTTCTTACGGCCATACATGTTCGTGACCACCACTGCCAGCAGTAATGTATAGTGGCTACATTCCTGTAAAATCTTTCTGTAATATCGTGGAAGAAAGATCCAGCTTCTCTTAGCCCTATTACACGACCTCGTTCAAACTCAGTAAGGTGTTGATAATGGCGTCTTTGTTATCTTAAAGGCATTATTGACTAACATCAACTCACTACGCCCAGTCTCAAAGGTAACTTCCGCTCGCTACCGCTACAGCGCTTAATGCAAACCTGTTTTGATCATCATAGTGGCGCTACTGTTGTGGTGTCACCGCCAGACACCACACTTGCTAGGTGGTAGCCTTTAAATCGGCCGCGGTCCGGTAGTATACGTCGGACCCGCGTGTTGCCACACGGCACACGGCCACATGGCAGGTCTAGAGAGACTTCCTAGCACTCGCCCAGTTGTACAGCCGACTTTGCTAGCGATGGTTCACTGACTTCTACGCTCTCATTTGCTGAGACGATAGTTAGCATAGCCTTCAGCTACGTTATTTGCTACGACCTAGCAAGGCGCCAGTATCCGTACTATTAATATTGTGAATCATGTACCATAAAGAGCGACGTTCTCCATTAATGGATTAAAGTTAAGTATTCCACCAGCTACGTCCGTTTTTCTCAATTCTAATTCCCTTGTAATGTTCCAGACCTCACGCCAGCCTGTGTGAGCTAAAACGCGTGCATTTCGGCCTCTTGTAGTAACGGTGTTGCCTCTCCTGCCAACCACAACTGTCGCCATTCTTAGGCGACTGGCAAGAAATTTGAACAGATATCACCTTTCAGATATAAAAACACGCTTAGTAACTTTCGCTTATGTCGCACAACTCCGTTTTGATGTTGCGTTTTTTTTCTGTCAGGGCAAAATTGGCGGGAAGTGTAATGGGTAAAAATTGTAGAGAGACCAAGAGATGAATATAGTGGGCAAGCTGGAGCGGATGCAGGTTATGGTAGCTACTCTGAGATGGAGAAGCATGTACAGGATAGAGTAGCGTGGGAAGAACACAACAATAATAACGGTGGATCCGTTATTGGTGTCAGAGTTTAACAGAGATTGTGTAGACTTGCGATTACGTACGGCGGAAACGATAGATTACATTCCTTCAAAATTTCTGAAACCATTAAGGGAAGTGGAAAAAAAAGACTACTCAAGCTGGTGTGCAGAATATGTGAGACTGGCGATATACCATCAGACTTTCGAGAAAGCGTCATCCACACAGTCTAGGACATACCAAAGACAGACAAGTGCGAGAGCTATCGCACAGTCAGCTTTTTGGCTCATGCATTCAAGTTACTGACAAGAATTATAGACAGAAGAGTGGAAGAGAAAACGAGCAATTCGGCTTTCGAAAAGGTAACAGGTACCACAGAAGTAGTCCTGACGTTGCGCTTGGTGATGGAAGAAAGTCTTAAGAAAAATCGAGTTCATATGATTTGTCAACCGGGGAAAAACGCTAGACAATGTGAAATGGTGTGACATGTTCGCAATTCTCAGAAAAATAAGAGTAATCTGTAGGAAAAGACGGATAATATACAATACGTACATGAACCGTGAGTGAACAATAAAAATGGAAAGCCAGAAAGAAAGTGACTCGGATTAAGAAGTCTGTAAAACAGGGATGCTCCTGACATAGAAACGTGGGAACACGATAACAAACAGTTCTGTAGTGCAGTCGGCGAATGCACTACAGAACTGTTTGTGATCATGTTTCCAAGTTCCTGCTATGTTAGTGACCAGGAGAGGTCTTTTAACAGAATTACGTCCAATTTGCACATGTCCTTAGTTTCAGTCAGTATTCACTGTGACAACGGTCGCTGAAGCCTACGTTTACATGTCCTTAGTTTGTTTGACTCTGAGCTCGAAGCTGTCCTTGAAATAACCGACCTGCAGCAGTTCGTCGTGTCGCTATGGTCCCAACTGCTGCTCAGATTCGTTCTATGTTGTTGTTCCGTGCGTGATATGCAAATTTGGGACCTCTTAAAAATGGCTTTGTTGACGCTTGAAGCCGCTCGTGGATGACTAAACAAACAACGTGCATGTCGAACTATCTTCTTATTCACAGCCATTCTGCAGTTGGCCGTTACGGTGGCACTGATTAACTGTTTCAGGGAGGGGCGAGGTTATCACTGCTGCCAAGGGGAACACGGAGGCTTAAGCTCTCATCTCGTATCACATAATTCCTTACTGAACTTGTTACGTAACCAAGGACACTGAGTGAAACGACGAACAGCCTGCGTACTGTAATATGTCTATGCATATGTAAACAGACAGACAGACCCACACACACACTCTCCTGTCAGCACCCAAATACGCCGCAACAGGCGCACACTCCGATTGTAGCCCTCCCAGAATCCACGTGCATTCTGTTCAAAGTTCCGATTCAATCACCGTATGGTAAGTTCCCGCTATGGAATCTGTAACTAACTACATGGTGTGATTCTAAAGACAGTAAGTGGCACAGCTCACACAAACAACTAACACAGATACGAAAGAGAGTTTTGTTTTCCTCTCTAAGGAATACAGCATGTGATTTTTAGTGATATCGTGTTTATTACGGAGACTCTTGACCACCAGTTCCTTATAAATGACTGCGACTTATTCATGGACGCTAGTAAAGTAAGGATGAAAGCAGTACATGTTCGCAAAGCGAACAAATTGCGTTCTGTTCCGGTTGCTCACGTACTTAACCAGATGGACCCATACGAAAAACTTTAAACTGTTACATTTACACATTATGGGAAAATACAAATAGCGTATAAGTGGAGACCTCGAGATAACTGCATTTCTTCTCGAGATGCAAAAAAAAAAAAAACTTTGCGAAAGCCGTGAATAAAACTTCACGTAGATTAATACACGAGGACCATTCAACAAGTAATGCGACAAATGGTTTTCTGAAAGCTGGTTGCATTTATCCAGGAGTCCAATACACCATACTATTCCCTACTCTGTTGGCTAGAACAGCCTATTTTTCAACATAATCTCCATTCAATGGGACGGCATTACGCCACAATACTGGGAGAGCCTGTATGCCCGTAGGGTACCACTCTGCTGGTCGAAGCCAGTGCCATCGTCTTGCTGCCTCAGTAACTTCTCCATCATTCACGTACCTCTTCCCTCGGAGCGCATCCTTCACTGGGCCATACGTCGGAAGATGCGAGATCTGGCCTGCAGGATGGATGAGATACAACAGTCCACTGAAGTTTTGTGGGCTCCTCTCGGGTGCGCAGACTTGTGTGACGACGTACGTTGTCATGGAGAAGGAGAAGTTCGTTTGCTTTTTGTGGCGACTTTTCTTCAGTTTCCTGAGGATAGGAAAATATATTTCACAGTTGATCGTTGGGCCATTAGGGAGAATGTCAAACAGCATAACCTTTTTAGAGTTCCAGAATACTGACGCCTTGAGTTTACCGGCTTCGAACATTTTCTTAAGAGGAGACATGGTGTTGCGCCATCCTGCGGATAGCTGATTCGATTCTGGTTCGATGTCATGAACCCATTTTTCAAGGCCTGTGACGATGTTCGACAAAAAATTGTCACGAACAGCCTCGTAACACGCAAGAAATTCTTCACAGACATTCTAGTGCTCTTTATGGTCTTCCATTAGACGCGAGGAACTCGGTGTTTCAGCACTACCGACAGAGACGTTCAGTTGTGCAGCGAGGTGACTGATTATGGTCCCTCGATCACATCGAACGAAAGTGGCCGCACAGCACTGAAGGGTCACAGCTGTATTCGGCCTGCTAGCATGTCGCTAGGTTTGCACCACCTTGTTGCGATGATGACAAGACGCCTCGCCCAACGATTCACTGCGCTTTTGTTTACTGCTAGGTCTCTGTAGACACCCTGCAAGCAGCCGTGAACATTAGCGACACCCTGGTGTTACACCAAAAGAAAGTCAATGACAGCTCTCTACTTGGAACGCACCTCCGTTACAGACACCATTTTGGAGGCTACGTATAGCGCTGCCAGCACTGCAGACTTCATGAACCTGTACGAGTTAAAGTGGAGAATATTCCACGATGTCCCACAACAAATTCTGCGTTTTATCAACCGAAACTGACCGACAAAGCAAACTGTTGACTTAGTTATAGAAAACCCACTTATAACTTTTGAGAAAAGTTTCCAAAGGCCAGGGAAGCATATCTAAAGGGAGAAAATTTTTTTAGGCTGGAAAATTTGGGAGTTTGATGAACGTTTTCGTGATTTTTTGATGAGTGACATTGGATGAGTGGCATGTCTTTCACGAAAGTCAGAACGTTTTATGTAACCATAGGACAGAAAAGTACCGCAATGTTGTACAAAAAAGTCTTAACAACTAAAATTGAAAGACAGAGGATTGAAGGTCTTTGTACAATTTCTAAATCTAAAAAGAGTAAATCTGTTAAAAAAATTGAAGGTGAAGAAATTATTAATGAATTACATCAGCAAATGAGAAAAAAGAATTTAAAATAATAAATGTCATTTCTCTTTGTATATATGATTTATGGCAAGCTGATCTAGTAAAAATGGATTCTGTTAACTTAAAAGGAATTTCAGAAATAAATATTTATTAACTGTAATTGATATTTTTTTCAAATTTTCTTAGCCCCTCCGGTTGGAGATGAAATGGGTAAGAATGTAGCGGATGCTGTTGAAAAACTATTTAGAGAGAGAAAGCCTAGGAATTTAGAAATAGATAATGGTAAAGAATTTTATAACAAAGAATTTCTAGAACTGATGAATAAAATATAGCATTAATCACTATTCTACTTCTTCTAAATTAAAAGCTTCTGTTGTAGGAAGATTTAATGGAATGCTTAAAGAAAAGATGTGGAAGATTTAGACTTCAAAGAAATTATGAGAGGTGTAGTGGACAAGGGGTTATTTTTAGGAAATATGGTGCAAAATTGTGATTTAGTGTGTTTCAGTGCACAATATGCCAGCCTCATGTCAGACGGCGGACGAAGGCTGGCCAGCGCGCTATGCAGGTGACACATTTTTGCAACGAGCATCGGTATGTGTGTACATGCGCGGCACCCATCAACAGGCAGAACGCAGCATTAGTAGAATTACGCCGGCGCGGGCCGCATGTGGCGCAGTTGCGTTAGCCAACTCATCGAGAACATTCTAGTAAACACGGCGCCGCGTAACCCGCGGATTCACAGTGGTCTGCACTATTTAAGGGCATCAGAGGTGGGCGTCGGCATCGGTTCGACCGATTGGGTTACGTCGTCGTCATCAGTGACGCTGTAACCGAGGACCGAGGGGCGAGGGGTTGCCCGCTGCTGCACCGGTGACTCCCGGTGTCGTCACAAGCCGCTGCGCTGCTACGCCGGGCCTCGTGCTGCTAACCTCCTACCGCCTGCGCGCCCGCTGACCGAGCACGGCGTCACGTTCCCGGGGCTGCGCACATCAGCACGTCTCCACCACGACGCGAGCGGTGGGGCTGAGCCTCCGGAAAATGTATTGGAAGAACCAACAATAGAGAGGAAGATTGCTAAAAGCAGCCACCTTTTTCTACCCAGCCATGCCCTACAACCCCGACCACGTCACCCGCTCCGCTCATCCTATGACAAGTGGTGTCTGTTGGGCAGCCTGCACATCACATACTCCTGTTACAATTGGTGACAGTAGAGGTCTTCTCCCTGGATTTGGAGGAAATTGTGGCTGGTAATCGATGAGGGTATGTAGCACCTGAGAGGGGCAACAATGGATCAGCAACTCTTGCAACATGACAAGTAAGTGCCAATTTTTCGTTTGGTGGTTTGTCTGAACCTGTAGCATAGTCCGTCTTCCCTTCCTGTTCTTCTTTTTGAGCTTACTGTAGTCTTGATTCGATAGCTGGTAGTGATGGAGCAGTCTGTGTCAGCCGAGGTGGCTATTCAGTAGCTACTTGAGCGAGTGTCAGAATTATAGATAGAGCTTGCTCGGTCTAAAGAAGCGAGAGAGGAACGGTTTCCTGTTAATGCAGTAATTCTTGACACTAATGCTGCGTCTTTGGTCACCCCTTTCTGGGGAAAAGCTGGGGAGGATGTTATGATTTTTTTTTTTTAGTACATTAGCACGGTCGTTAAATTGGGAAATTGGGGTGCAGAAACACTTTTGCATGTGGCTAAGTTGGAAGAAACTGGGGATGCCAGAGCGTACATTACATGCCACGAAGAATTAAGAGAGGCTCGGACATTTGAAGTATTCAAAAGAGGGTTGCTGGAAAGGTATCGGAGGAAAAATACGTCTAGATATTATCGGGAACAATTGAATAGAATATATTGTAAGGTCTCTGTTGGATTGCTTTCATGTTAATTTCTTAAATTTGTTGCCATTTACGGCATAAATTCCTCTTCTAAATTTATTGGGGTGTTTCTGAATGTGCGTGAGATTATAAAGTCTCGTCTTAACAATATTTCTCAATATATCATTACACATGTGTAATGTTGTTGCATTAATTTGAGGTAAGCGGTGCAACTATTCAAGACCATAAAAGTGGGTTAAAAGCTGTGAGCTGTCTGGGGAAGTTAACCTTGCATTACTGTGCAACTGTTTCACCAGGTATCCAGTCTAGCTTACCAAATTCCCAACCAGACCAACATTAATTATAATCTTTTAATAGTCATACGACAACCGGTGATTTTAAATAAAAAGAAATAAATCAGTTTATATTTGGAAATTTATTTTAACATTGATCATTGAAATTTCAGCATATTAAACTTGATTCATAACTAAACTGGTGCCTTATTTAGGATTGTGAAAACGTGTGTTTGTAATCTTGCGGAACACATCAAATACGGGGCCAAGATTGGGAGACCGCATACAACACAACATTCATAAAATAACACACGAAGAACGTTGAAACATATGCAAGAGGAAATTAATCATAACCAACCGATTCAATTTTCACCCAAAGAAGTTACGTTCGTAGCGCAATCCTGTACCACACACTGGTATCCTAAATTCATACTAACTCTCTGTGAAATCTTCCCGAAAAGAATAGCTGAAGGCTACTTTGATGATTACACCACATGCTTCACGTTGTCAACTTGGTTTACACAAAGAGTGTAACTCCACAATAATTTTGATAATTAAAATAAATTAGATCGAAAAGCAATTTACAAAAGAAAAACCTCGAACTGGTTACTATCGTCTTACTATTAACCTGATGGGTCAAACAATTGTATAAGCACGTGGTACTGGTCTCACAAAGTACACCCCACGTGGGTTGAACATAAAGAAAAGTTGCTACATTGAAAAATATTGTTAAGACGAGACGTTATAATCTCACGCACATTCGCATTTAAGTTTGATGATCTTAGTTAGAGTTACTGATCAACACGTGGTTCCACTTTACTCACAAAGTAGTGACAAAGCAACTATTGGAAGATATTCTGAAGTTCACACTCGAAATACACTGCGTTGCAATTTAAGATAAAATTAGATATTTTAGAGCTAAACCTCAAATAAAGGTGATTAAATTTTCAGTTAGGCTGAAATCCATTGTCCTGACTTAGCAGACACGCGCTTAGCTGGAGATCTTACCACTTCAGACGCTCGCCGCGGACAGACTGACCTGCGGGGCTCCTATCGTGCGTGCTTCCGTATACAAAACGGAAGTGACCAGAGAGGCAGTTTCCTATACCAACATGACAAGGGACGGACAGGACAATACTAAGGATAGAAACCTCTTTGCTTTTAGAAAGCGTAGCTACCTGTTCCGACGTTGGTCCTACTGTTCTCTAGCAGACAGGCTTGTCTACTACCATCAAGCATGCAACTAGAAATACATTTGCTCATTCATTCTTTCACACAGGAGGGAAGGGGCATGACAGTATCTTATCATATACTGTATACAAAATAAAGCAGATGTAGGTTCCCTATGAGACTGTGTGACATGAATTACATATAAACTGTGTTTTAAAGTGAAGTAGTGTGACAGATCGTTCTTGTTTATGTGTAAAAGTAACACTGCTCAGTCTCCTCCCAGATACTCAGAAACACCACAGTAAATTTAGAAGAGGAATTTATGCCGTAAATGGCAACAGATTTAAGAAATTAACATGAAAGGAATCCAACAGAGACCTTTCAATATCAAAGGAATGGGGAATAAATAGAAGCTTTTGTGGACCGAATTCGAAAAATTAATGTCAGTACCTATGAGCTAACGGATTCCAATAGGGTTAATGAAGCCATTCTGCAGGAAGCTGAGCAGGGGGCACTAGACGCATTTTTGTGGGGAATACAACCCGAAACCTCCCGCAAGATTGGGATGGAATTCCCTAAGACTCTCAATGAGGCAGTCGCAATTGCTGTGGCGTTAGAGGAAGTTGAAGCAGTAACAAAGATGAAGGACAGAAAAGCAGTGTTTAATGCAGAAATAAAATGTTTCAGATGTGGTTGGATGGGACACATTAGACGCGAGGAAGTGCAGTGCAGAAAATGCAGACGTTGGGGCCATCGGGAGTGTAATTGCAATGGGTCCTGGCAGAAACATGATAGGGAACAAGTTGGGCCTCATGCCCCTCACTTAAACAGGGCTGGGGGTGGTGTGTTCACTGTGCAACACCCCCGGTAAGGATTAATGCTAGAGCAGAATCAGTGGCATACTTTCTTCTGACCGGCTTGGTGAGGGGCAGACCATGCAAATTTTTATTGGATATCGGGTCTCAGGTATCCATGGCAAGTAGAAGTTTACTTGGTAAAGTAGAATTCAAACCACCATGCTGGGCGTTAAGTGACGTGGGTGGGGGCACAGTTGAAGTCACTCAGATCAGTTGTGTTAAACTTCTGAGTGGAAATGAGGAACTTCCAGGTGAAAGTAGAAGTTCATCCAGTTGTTGGCATCAGCTATGATGTCATACTCGGATTGGATTTCCTGGTTGCGCATCATTCAAAAGTTAACCTGGAATAACGTACAGTAGAACTAGATGGAATACAATTTCCCCTACGTTCTGCGGCCGAAAAACCAATACTGTTTCTAGGAACCGCCCAGACATCGGGTGGGCCACCTAAACTGCGAACAAGGTACCTTAGGGCTAACTCTCTGGGTACTATACCGAAGGGTACAGGGAAAATAATCTGGGCAGATGTTAGAGCTAGCGTGCCGGTAAATTCGTTGTGTGTTGTTGAACCTTTGTCTGAGAATGAGCCGCTGGATAAAATGAAGCGTTTTACGTGCCGTAGCGCGTCCTTTGTGTGGGAGATAGAAGGAAAAAAGGTTGTGCCTGTCAGTATTGATAATTTTCCTGGAGATAATAGGGGAAGATGAACTGGATAAGGATTTCGCAGTAGATTACACAATGCCAGGAGACTCTGTCAGCTGGTCTGCACTGAGGGGTAAAGTAGCACATTTAGAAGGCCAGCCTGTGTGGCCATATGGTTCTAAGCGCTTCAGTCTGGAATTACGTGACTGCTACGGTCGCAGGTTCGAATCCTGCCTCGGGCATGGATGTGTGTGATTTCCTTAGGTTAGTTAGGTTTAAGTAGTTCTAAGTTCTAGGGGACTGAGGACCACAAATGCTAAGTCCCATAGCGCTCAGAGCCATTTGAACCATATAAACAGTTATTTAATTCTCATGGTGCACTGCCCACCACACCATTAGTTCAGCATTACATCCCCACAGAGAATGAAGTACCGGTGTATAAATGTCCATATCGTGTTCCAAAAAGTTTACAGCCTGTCATGGAAGAATTTATTAATCAACAGCTCCAGGATGGGACAATAGGTGGTTCAAATGGCTCTGAGCACTATGGGACTTAACATCTGATGTCATCAGTCCCCTAGAACTTAGAACGACTAAAGCCTAACTAACCTAAGAACGTCACACACACCTTTGCCCGAGGCAGGATTCGAATCTGCGACTGTAGCGGTCACGCAGTTCCAGACTGAAGTGTGTAGAACCACTCAGCCACTCCAGCCAGCGATGGGTCAATCGAAACCAATAGTAGACCCTGGTCTGCTCCTCTCATAATAGTGGGTAAAAAAATCACCTGATGGGGTCAAGGCATATAGTTTTTGTTGTGATTATCGTTTCCTGAATCAAAAAACTGTATCAGATGCATACCCAATGTCTAATATCACTGAAACTCTGGATAATTTGGGTCAGTGTCGGTACTTCACGACCTTGGATCTTTGAAGTGAGTGCCACCAGCTGGAGGTCGCCCCGGAAGACCGAGCGAAAACAGATTTTTCAACAACTACAGGTCATTTTCAGTATTGGCGAATGCCTTTTAGACTCAAAAATGGTCCGGGAACCTTCCAACAGTTACTAGATATCATGTTATGTGGGCTGAAACCTAGTCAGTGTATGGTATATTTGGATGACATAATTGTTTTCTCAAAGGACGTGCAAGAACATGTGCGCCATTTGCGCGAAGTTTTCGATTGTCTGAGAACAGCACAGTTAACTCTTCATATGGAAAAATGTCATTTTTTGTTGCAAGAAGTCCATCATTTACGTCATATTATAGGACAGTAGGGTGTCTGCATGGATCCAAAAGCTGTAGAGGTGGTAATGAATTTTCTGACACTTACAAAAGAAAAAGAGTTGCAGTCTTATTTAGGTCTCGTCCATTTTTACAGGAGGTATATTCCAAAATTTGTGGAAATTGCAAGGCCCCACATGCAGTTGTTGAAGAAGAGGGCAAAATTTCACTGGTCAGCAGAATGCAAAGAGGCTTTTCAAAGGTTAAAAACTTTGTTAACATCTAGTCTGGTTTTGGCTTTTCCAGATTTTAGTAAACAGTTTATATTATCTTGTGACTATAGCAATTTTGCTTTAGGTATTGTATTATCTCAGGAAACAGATGCGCAGGAACACCTGATAGCATATGCTTCCAGACAGCTAAACAATGCAGAAAAAAATTACTCAGCAACTGAGAAGGAGTTATTGGCATTAATTTTCAGAGTAACCTATTTCTGGTGTTATTTGTATAGACGACGTTTCAAGGTGATTACTGACCATGCAGCACTTAAGTGGTTGTTAGGGCTTACAGACCCAACAAGTAGATTAACTAAGTGGACTTTGCGTCTTAGTGAGTACGGTTTTGAAGTGATTCATCGACCAGGTAAATCACGAGGAAACGCGGATGGTCTGAGTCGTTAAATATGCGCCATAGAATGCCCAGGAATAAATGAGAACGAATGGGAGGAGGCACAAACCGCCAACACAGATTGTCAACGATTTACCTCGCAGCGACAGTTTGTCATGAAAGATGAGATATTTTACTGTAAAACTAGGAACGGTCCACGCATAGTCGTAGCAGAAAAATTGCGAAGTGAAATTTCGAGGCAAACACATGATTAAATGTTTTCTGGTCATTTGGGTCGAAGAGCAACAGAAAGGAAGGTAGCTCAGAGTTATTGGTGGTCAACGTGTAAAGCAAGATGTTGATCAGTATGTAAAGAATTGCATTCCGTGTGCTCAACGGACGGAATTGTGTTGCAACGACTACCGGAAGCGGATAGACCTTTTCAATTACTTGGCTTAGACGTCTTGGGACCGTTTGTGCAAACACCAGCGGGCAATCGCTATGTTTCAACAATAATCATCAATCCCACAGACCACAAAATCCTCTTCTCTGCGAGTCCTTCTTCTATCATAACGCCACTGCGCCACACTGGATGAGAATTCTGACTCAGGCTCCCTGTAGCGGTTTCTAGCATGTTCAGTACATTCATTTACTTGGTTGACTGAATCACCATGAACTAGCTGCCTCGGCTACCCAGTGCATACATTCGATTCTATTTTGTAATCACCAAATAAAATACATAACTGCCACCTACACAGAACTGCCAACAGTGTAGGACGTAGAAATTTAAATAGGAAGTGTTCCTATCCACTTGAGGTACTCTGTTGCTCTATCTGTTTGTTGAAAACGTCGAGCAGTGCAAAAGAAAAGCTGTAATTGTCTGTCTCTCCGAAGTCTACATCCAGCCATATGCATTATCTCACAGCACTGTGGAATGCAGAAGTTCTGGAGGAATTGTTCTCGACTTCTGGAGCTGCTGTAACTACATGTCAGCTAGAAACGTAACGGTAAGCATTGCACACTGTAGATAATATGTTGCGAGTTCTAATGCATTCACTGCTACATTTCCTTAAAACGCAATTTTACTGTCTGCTGAAGTTATCAATCTAATGGAACTTTTACATAATTCCCTTCACTTCTCAATCTAAAATAGTCGCATGTGCTAAAAAGGCTAACTTCTGTGGCATTTTGTTCTTTCCAGGTTTAATAGACGGATAGGCAGCAGGTGCATCTCAAAACTTTTGTATTATGTATGGTGAGAGCGTATTGTGCCAAAATACGTCAGAAAGGCATTTTCCACATTAGCTGTCATGTGTTAGTGGCATTTTATTATTCTTCAAACCTTGTTTGACAGTTTTAATTCAGAACAAATTTTTTACATGCATGTAACCAATAAACTGCATGTGCATTGTCAGGCTGTTATAGATAAAAACAAAGATTTCGCATATATCGTTGATGATTAATTACTCTCTCATGTTTACTATTTTCTTAACAACACTAAAAGAAACCTTACAAAAATTGTGCACTGTATTATAAGAAATGAAATAAAACTACCCAAGACAACCTGACTACGAAAGTCTGTTTCAATAAACTAGAGTATCTGTACACAAGCGTGCCTCTGTCAGCACGAATTAGTACAATACTACTCACTTAGATTTCGATTGGGTCTGTGTTTAATTGGTATGCTATGTCATTCTCAAGAGGAGTGCAAATGTGGTATTTCATAAACAAAGTTATGTATTCCTAGAAACGCAAAATTTACTTGTCAGCAGCGGAAAGAGGCGTTACCTGTTGTGCAGCACTTTAAGCTTTTCAACATTTTCTTGCGATTTCCTTATCGATGTTTGATGTGACTGCTTGTAGCTCTCTCACGGAAGGGATAGAAACGCAACAGTCAGCGAGATTGAAACCGCGCACCATAACAGACGCTTTCTTATAGTCTGCATCTTGCCGCAGCGCTATCGAAGCGGTATCTATCTTGGCTTCCTCTTACGAGGCCAATAGTGGCTAGAACTCGTAAACCGCATTTAAAGTACGAAATTATATAAGTTCGCAAATATCAACTTTAAATTACTTAACGTAAACATTTTTAACGAACGCGAATTCCTACCCAGCATCTATTGTCCCTGTTAACGAACTATGAGAGATGTTAAATATTGCTTCCTCACAAGTAACTTCCTTGAAATGCCGTGAGGTAAAGCTTTGTGTTGGGCAGGGACTCGAACGCAGAACCTAATCGGATAGTTATCGAAGCACAATCAACTGCGACATACCGTATTTTCTCGGCAGTATCAAGATGTTTTAACTGAAATGACGAGACGAAACATTATTTTTTTACTTCCCAGAATTCACTGGGACTCAAATACGTCAGATATCGTTAGTGTTCACAACGAATCAAAATACATTAAAAATCAAAATTATTTTCCACCAGCAGATAGGTGTTCTCACTCTAGAGCTTGATAATACGTAATGAAAACTGTTATGCTCTAGAGAAAACGAACGTTAAATATGGGTTTGTTACACAAGCAGCGACATGTGAGCATGTTTAAACTAGAACTAATATGATGAAGACTTCAGTGTTGACTGATAATCGAACCCCACACATATCGTTGTTGACTACACACAAAGAGACGTCAGCTGCCGAATTTTTCTCCACCAGCAGCTGGGAATAACATCCTGAACTTACAGATATCGTTAGTGTTGACAACGAACAAAATACATTAAAAATCAAAATTATTATCTACCAGCAGATAGGTCTTCTCATTCTAGAGATTGATATTATATAATGAAAACTTTAGTGCCAGTCCAGGATTCGAACCCATTCACACGCAATATGTGAGATGTAAAGGAATTTGAACAAACAACAAATTGTAGTCGAGCTGTATTGTCATGAAGAGATCAAATTCCGCGTTAAGGGCGGTCTGAGTTGCATTCCCAGTTCAGAAACAATTTTATTGACATACAGAAGCTCAAATAAAAGATGGAATAAGTGTCCTGTGACCCTACATAGCGTTTGTTTCGTCACTAGAAATAAATAACTAGTAGAAGAAAGGTTACTAGTGATAGAGTTTCTACGTGTCGCGACTACTGACTTTATTGTGGTTCAATCTAACGTCTAATTGGTAGAGAAGAAATATTATGTTTAATGTTAATTTGCCCGCATCTCGTGGTCGTGCGGTAGCGTTCTCGCTTCCCACGCCCAGGTTCCCGGGTTCGATTCCCGACGGGGTCAGGGATTTTCTCTGCCTCGTGATGGCTGGGTGTTGTGTGATGTCCTTAGGTTAGTTAGGTTTAAGTAGTTCTAAGTTCTAGGGGACTGATGACCTAAGATGTTAAGTCCCATAGTGCTCAGAGCCATTTGAACCAATTTGAATTTGAGACCACAATGCCATTATACCTTCTTCACTTGTCGTTGCCAGAAGAGAACAGAATCTGTCTCTCCCTATAAAAAACCATCAGCAGAAGTTAGAATCAAACCCAGACCATAAGTATATGAACCTATCATCAATCCAACAGACCACCAAATCCTCTTCTCTGTAAGTCCTTTTTCTATCATAACGCCATTGCGCCACACTGGATGAGAATTCTGACCCAGGCTCCCCATAGTGGTTTGCAGCATGTTCAGTACTTTCATTTACTTGGTTGACCTAATTGCCATGAACTAGCTGTTTAATCGGTATGCTGTGTCATACTCAAGAGGTATGAAAATGTGGCATTTCATAAACAAAGTTATGTATTCCTAGAAACGCAAAATTTACTTGTCAGCAGCGGAAAGAGGCGTTACCTGTTGTGCAGCACTTTAAGCTTTTCAACATTTTCTTGCGATTTCCTTATCGATGTTTGATCTGACTGCTTGTAGCTCTCTCACGGAAGGGATAGAAACGCAACAGTCAGCGAGATTGAAACCGCGAACCATAACAGACGCTTTCTTATAGTCTGTATGTTGCCACAGCGCTATCGAAGCGGTATGTACCTTGGCTTCCTCTTACGAGGCCAATAGTGGCTAGAACTCGTAAACCGCATTTAGAGGACGATATTAGTTGCGATTTCCACGTGCAAAGACTTTCCTGGGCTGAAAACCATAAATTTAGAATCTCATGTTACACCTGCAGCGATCATATTTCAGATTCTTCAATATAAATGCCATGAAAAAATCAAGTGAACTTTGAGGCTTAATTCTGTGCACACCTGTAAGTAACTCGTCGATCACAGAGTTACCAAACATACCTTGCCTTGTTGCCTATCTCAGTTACAGTACCAGCAGGAAGAAAGCGAACGGATTATATTTCTTTTGTAAGTGTACTCAAAACTAAGAAACTCATTCACGGACGTTTTCGTGCCTTGCCGATAGACGAGCACAACGAACAAATAAAAATGAAAAAGAATTCGAATAACAGTCCAACACCAAATTTTTCAACGTCTCTAGTTCAATCAAGTACAAGTAAAAAAAGAGGCCTGTTCCTTTAAATGGCTATTGGTTGATCAAATAAAATAAAATGTTCTAAAGTAAGTAAGTTTACTGGCGACAGTATTTCTGTGTACCATGACTTCCGCCTATGTCATTTACCCACCGTAAACCGGTACCTGCCTTGTTGGTAATGAAGAAATGTGATGTTTAATGCGGATTCTGAATATAAATCGAGGTATATCACTTTCTGTATGCCTAGTCAGGAATGACTGTTACTTTCCGTCATTCACGAAATCTTTGCTTAGTCCGCATGACCTAGGTTTGAATCCATATGCAGAACGAGACGGTTCGTCGTGTCATTTGAAGTTCATACATGTTCTCAATTAGCCACCCCTGAATATCTTTAATTTTTAATGTCATTTTGCGTTAAATAACATGCACAGTATGTTACTTTGAAGAGGAAATCATGAGTACGACGAATTTACTACGTGCATTACCTATCTGACGTAAAAATGAGAGTGGTAACATGTCAGGTATGTCATTTATTGTAATAAATGTGAGCTTACAAGCCTTAAGGACAGTCTTATCTGTGATAAGGTATTCCCTGATATTTGTTGTATCGTGGCATTACTTTACATCTTCAGTTTTTGCGATACAGAGCAGTGTTTTCAATTTGTAACATGTTGGAACCATTTTCAATAGTCAAACGAGTGTACCAAGGAGCGGTTATAGGACCTGCTAGACAGCTGTGTTGTGAGGGTTGCATGCGAATCAGGCGAAATGCAATTCAGATCGTTCGAATACTTTTGAGCACGATTTTACAGTGTCAAAACCTTACGGAAATCGAGAAACACGGAATCTACACTCCTGGAAATGGAAAAAAGAACACATTGACACCGGTGTGTCAGACCCACCATACTTCCTCCGGACACTGCGAGAGGGCTGTACAAGCAATGATCACACGCACGGCACAGCGGACACACCAGGAACCGCGGTGTTGGCCGTCGAATGGCGCTAGCTGCGCAGCATTTGTGCACCGCCGCCGTCAGTGTCAGCCAGTTTGCCGTGGCATGCGGAGCTCCATCGCAGTCTTTAACACTGGTAGCATGCCGCGACAGCGTGGACGTGAACCGTATGTGCAGTTGACGGACTTTGAGCTAGGGCGTATAGTGGGCATGCGGGAGGTCGGGTGGACGTACCGCCGAATTGCTCAACACGTGGGGCGTGAGGTCTCCACAGTACATCGATGTTGTCGCCAGTGGTCGGCGGAAGGTGCACGTGCCCGTCGACCTGGGACCGGACCGAGCCGACGCACGGATGCACGCCAAGACCGTAGGATCCTATGCAGTGCCGTAGGGGACCGCACCGCCACTTCCCAGCAAATTAGGGACACTGTTGCTCCTGGGGTATCGGCGAGGACCATTCGCAACCGTCTCCATGAAGCTGGGCTACGGTCCAGCACACCGTTAGGCCGTCTTCCGCTCACGCCCCAACATCGTGCAGCCCGCCTCCAGTGGTGTCACGACAGGCGTGAATGAAGGGACGAATGGAGACGTGTCGTCTTCAGCGATGAGAGTCGCTTCTGCCTTGGTGCCAACGATGGTCGTATGCGTGTTTGGCGCCGTGCAGGTAAGCGCCACAATCAGGACTGCACACGACCGAGGCACACAGGGCCAACACCTGGCATCATGGTGTGGGGGCGATCTCCTACACTGGCCGCACACCTCTGCTGATCGTCGAGGGGACACTGAATAGTGCACGGTACATCCAAACCGTCATCGAACCCATCGTTCTACCATTCCTAGACCGGCAAGGGAACTTGCTGTTCCAACAGGACAATGCACGTCCGCATGTGTCCCGTGCCACCCAACGTGCTCTAGAAGGTGTAAGTCAACTACCCTGGCCAGCAAGATTTCCGGATCTGTCCCCCATTGAGCATGTTTGGGACTGGATGAAGCGTCGTCTCACGCGGTCTGTACGTCCAGCACGAACGCTGGTCCAACTGAGGCGCCAGGTGGAAATGGCATGGCAAGCCGTTCCACAGGACTACATCCAGCATCTCTACGATTGTCTCCATTAGAGAATAGCAGCCTGCATTGCTGCGAAAGGTGGATATACACTGTACTAGTGCCGACATTGTGCATGCTCTGTTGCCTGTGTCTATTTGCCTGTGGTTCTGTCAGTGTGATCATGTGATGTATCTGACCCCAGGAATGTGTCAATAAAGTTTCCCCTTCCTGGGACAATGAATTCACGGTGTTCTTATTTCAATTTCCAGGAGTGTATTTGAAATCCCCTGTCAATAGCACTCCAACACTTCGTGCGAACAAGGAACTAGCTGTGTTTCATAAGAACGATGTTTTCTAAACCCGTGCTGACTGTGTGTCAATAGACCGTTGTCTTCGAGGTAATTCACAATATTCGAAAAGAATATATGTTCGAAAATCCTGCTGCATATCGACGTTAATGATACGGATCTGTAATTTAGTGAATTACTCAATAAAAAACCAGAATAAACCGTTGCTCCGATCCTAACAAAGCTCGAGGTGTCGAACAGGCATCCACTGTTACATTTTTGGACATCACAGTCGGCGTCCCAATCAGCACACTGTATTTTGCATGCCGGGGAGACAGCGTAACTTTTGTACCTATGTAGCCTCAAAAAACACATAACACTTCTCCTAACGACACGGCTTTGGGTGTCCTGCAGTGCTTCCCCATTTCGGCCACTTCAGCGAAATGTTTTCACAATCCTCACTAATGCCAATCTTACGGGAAGGTTCCCCCAGGAATGAACCTGGGTACCCTTTCAGAAACGGCAGAATGCGTTTCTCCTCGGCCGAAAACAGATATTAGTGGCCCAATCAGTCACAACTCGGCAAAAGCAGCCGTAAAATATTGTGCCTGTGCCCCTGCGACAGAACGCTGCGACCCTTGCCAGATCTGTGGCTGCCTGACAAAACAAGCTTCCAGCTCCACCACTTCCAATAACTTCCTGCATCTACCTACCACTGATTTCAGTATTACAACCACTGTCAACCCTCTTCCTAATCTCATTGACCGTAGGCCCTTCCCCACCCAATGACAGTCAACCAGTTGTCTGTGTCTGCTCAATTAAATAAATAAAGTGGAAGAAAGGCGGGTCAAAGGGACTTTCCACCTTTCACAAGACTCCATTCACACTGAATGTTTGCGTGGGACATACGAGGTGACACGTAGTGGTACGTTCTTATGGGACCAAACTGCTGAGGTCATCGGTCTCTAGGCTTACACACTACTTAATCTAACTTAAAGTAAGTTCCGCTAGGGACAACACACACAACCATGCCAGAGAGATGACTCGAACCTCCGACGGAGGCAGCCGGACGTACGAGAGCTGTTCAAAAAGTAAAGTGATTTTTCGAACTGCGCGGGTAATGTACAGTCTGTTATCGATCTACATCTACACTTACATCTGTCTTTCTTATGTTGGTGCACATGTCCCGAACATATGTTCACAGTTTCAAGTGTACAGCATACTTCGTTTGTTGTTTACAGCCGGCCGCGGTGGTCTCGCGGTTCTAGGCGCGCAGTCCGGAACCGCGCGACTGCTACGGTCGCAGGTTCGAATCCTGCCTCGGGCATGGATGTGTGTGATGTTCTTAGGTTAGTTAGGTTTAAGTAGTTCTAAGTTCTAGGGGACTGATGACCACAGCTGTTAAGTCCCATGGTGCTCAGAGCCATTTGAGCCATTGTTGTTTACAGATAGAAAGGTTAGACGTGTTTTACTGTACTCGGCAATTTTCGATTATCATGAAAAATTGAGCAAAGAATTTGCATCAAATGTGTGAAAAATGGAAGCAAGTGCTCTAAAACACTTGAAATGTTGACAGTGTCATACGGTGAGTCTGCGCTAAGCAAAAAAAAAAAAAAAAAAAAAAAAAGAGTTTACAAGTGATACAAGCTCTTCCACGATGGCCGAGATGTCAATGATGAACCTCGTTCTGGACGCCCCAGCACATCAATAACAGAAGATAAAGTCAAAGCTGTAAAGAAAATTGTTTTGAAAATCGTTGGAATGCCGTAAGAGAAGTAGCTGAGGATTCCAGCATATAGATCGGCTAGTTTCATATAATTTTTTCGGATGTTTTGGACATGAGATGTATCAGCAAAGTTTTTTTCCAAAACTTCTCAATTTTGATCAGAAGAACCGTCGCATGAGAATCGCTCACGAGCTCTTGAATGACGTCAGTGATGATCATGATTTGCTCAAAATGGTCATAACTGGTGACTAAACGTGGGTTTACGGTTATTACGTCGAAACCAAAGCCCAATGGAAGCATCCCGAGAGCTAAGATCGAAAAAGGCACGCCAAGTTCGATCAAGTGTCAAAATTTTGCCCACTGTATTTTTCAATTAGCGTGGCGTAGTGCATCATGAATTTTTGCCTCAAGGTCGTACGGTCAATAAGGAGTATTACATTGAGGTTATGAGCTGTTTGCGAGAAGCAATACGCAGAAAATGTCCGAAATTGTGGAAAAACAATTCATGCATCACGACAATGCATCTGATCATTCATCGTTGCTTCTGAGAGATTTTTTGGCCAGAAACAACACGACAATCACGCCTCAGCCACCATATTAACCGGATTTGGCCCCCTATGACTTTTCCTGTTCCCAAACCTCAAGGGACTTATGAAAGGACGACGATTTTCAACGATTGAGGAAATAAAAGCTGCATCGCTGGCAGTACTTAAGGCTGTACCGAAAGTTGCTTATGAGAAGTGCTTCGAGGATTGGAAGAAGCGTTGGCACAAGTGTATTGTATCGGAGGATTATTACTTTGAAGGGACAGCATGAATATATAAATATTTTTTCTTAAAAATAGAAAGTCACCTTACTTTTTGAACACACCTCGTATTCCGCTTAAATTATGATGGCATGAACAAGCAAAAGTCTCAGCTTTAAAATTTACCCACACATCAATTAATCTGAACAAAATTAAAAAAGAAAGGGGGACAACTTTTCCATCCATAAGAAAGATGAAACAAAATGAACCAAGAATCAACACCACAAACATACTCAGGGATTACTGCAGATATCGGTATGTGTACTTTAAAGCTGAATACCTGGCTGAAGGCCATGCTTGAAGTTGCTGACATCTGATAGGATCGTATGGTCACTGCAGGCATCAGTATCATCCAGTTACACAATGGAAAACTCAAATGAGAAGTGTTCAGTGTGACAAAAACATGACACATTTACTGAAGCCGAAGAAGAAACGTCAACAACAACTGAAAGATATTAACACATCTACAAAAATATGGTAACCCTGATGGAATTTTCAAGAAGCAGGAGTAGTAATTGAGTACTATCCTAATATTTACTAATATCCTCCTGTCAACACTCCTTCACTTATGACAAACGCAATAACTGATAATACAAGTGATGTGTGACATGTGTAAATAATACTAATAAGTAGAAATGTGTAATTGCCTACGGTGAATCATGATGTCATTGGAAATTGAATATTTTAATAAATATGACTGTAACTGTATATGAAATGTCAGATAAGACTTGTGACGGTAATAAGCTCAAGTCTGCAACTGAGTAAGTGCATACTGTGTATTATAGACAGAAAGCTAAAAATTAAACTTGCTAATCCATACAAACAAAATAGTTGTTATACATGTGTCTCTGTAAAAGCTATCACAGAGCAGAAACAAATTTACTTTGTAATGATAATCACAAGAAATAACGTATGGATTAAACGCAAATATTAAATACATATGAAATATTAATGACAAATGTATGATGCCAGTGACGACACAGTTCACAAAATAGGTACACAGAGAATGTGTTAGATGTGGTCATGAAGTGAAAGGCTAAGAACAATGTGAAGTGTGCAACATTAAAACAAGAATAAAATAGTACAGGAAAAATACAAATTATTACACATAATTGTTCTCAAACATAGTCGAAAAAGATTTTTTTCAGTTGCATTTGGGCAAGGTGAGAAAACTTTGACAATCTCATAAATTAGTAGCCGAGCACCGAACGCATCACATGACTTAACAATAACCCTTCATTGCAATCTGTATGACAATAATAGCACTTGAAGCTGAATGGTGAGTTGTGGATGGAGTTGTTGGGCAAGCATATTATTCTAGGCCCTGCAGCCAGGGGTTAGGACATCCTTACAGTAGTTTCTCTGGGTGTGGAACAGCTGTTGGTAGTACTGGACATCCTTCCCTTCTCTCAAAGACAGCATGGGATGGAACAGTAGATTCTCGTTGACATGCTGGCAGCACAGCGTGATGGATTGGCAGTTAAGACAATTTACGTAGACAGTCATGTTGACTCCAATAAAGTATTCCGAGACACAATCCATCCATGATGTATCTCCTCAAGTTCATCTTCTTGGTTGTGACTGGCTGACAACATTGACAGTGCATGAAGCATGGCTCTATGATGAGCAAGATATGTGCAGAGAAAGAGGAGTATCACAACAGCGGCTGGTCCCAGCGGAGGTTTGAGTCCTCCCTCGGGCATGGGTCTTTGTCCTTACGATAATTTAGGTTAAGTAGTGTGTAAGCTTAGGGACTGATGACCTTAGCAGTTCAGGCCCATAAGATTTCAGACACATTTTTTTAACATTTTTGAAGTATAAGTCAGTCCTGATTGGTTCCATTTTCTCGTTCGATAGGAGATGGCTATTCTCGTTTGGAGAAAAAAATATACTTGCACGTTGTAGATAGTCTCATAACACACAGCTGCTTTTGGTTACAGCTTGGCTGTAGGAAATGAGTGACCGGTACATAATCATCGAGAACGAATGTGTGCAAGTTGTGGGATCTGACTATACAAAGATATGACTGTAGTGCGTCATGATAAATGGTCTGCCAAGGAGGTGTTAATCCTTTCAGGAACCCTCCAGTCGTAGTTGTACCCAGGGAAAGCACTTTGTGGATGCGCTGCCCCAGGTGCCATGCTATCTGCTTCCTCTAGGAGTTTGTCAATAGTGGGCCCATCCTCCTGGAATGCCCACTGTCATGCCTGCTTTGCCTTGCTATGTCTGCTCACACAAGCTAGGCCACATGCCTCGGAGATCCCACAGTGTCAAAGGCTTCCAGGAGCCACAGGAATGCCCCATCAGCTGTCCACCATCAATTGAGTCATCTCCAGTCCCTGCTGCCCAGTTGCCAATTGGGTTGACACAGTGTGTTGTGTGTATGATCCATGCCAAGTCCAACTCTGCATTCACCTCATACATGCCATCAGTAATCGACTAGTGGCGATTTGTTTACTATTATAACTTACAATAAAAAGGATACTAAGTGTATGGATACAAAAAAAATCCATAATATCTAATAAGAATTAGTATTATACTTGCTTATCTACTACTTACATGTACATGATGCGTCACTTGTACAAAAAAGGTGGATGTATGAGGGTATGGTGCGTAGTGTGTGTGACTGTCCATGATGTAGTGTGCAGTTAGGAAATTACCAAATCTTATTATATAACTTGTGGCATGCTATTGACCATGCATCACCCATAACCCCTTAAGATTATGTCTAACTATTCAAAAATGGTTCAAATGGCTCTGAGCACTATGGGACTTAACTACTGTGGTCATCAGTCCCCTAGAACTTAGAACTACTTAAACCTAACTAACCTAATGACATCACAAACATCCATGCCCGAGGCAGGATTCGAACCTGCGACCGTAGCAGTCGCGCGGTTCCGGACTGTCTAACTATTCCCTTCACTATTAAGCTACATTATTTGTATTCTAACATGCACTTACCAATAGATTTAAAGATATAATTGCAAAACTACTGTGGATCTGCGCAGATACTTTACTGGTAGTTCAATAAATTAATTTGAACGTTTGCTGCGGAGGTGCACGCGGTTAGACAACAGGCAGTGCAACCTGTGGACATGCTCACCCACAAACAACAGACAATAATAGCAAACTTTTGTACTTTTATTTCTAGCTGCCTTAAACATATAATATGTGGTCTTGGTCACACCAAAGTGATGTTATGGACTAAAAAATTGTGGTAAGCTATATGTCCTCTTACCTTCTAACAAGAGACACTTACAATCTTCCGTGGGTCTAGATTACCCTGGTGATGATAGTTTCGGTTTTGTATAGGAGACTCTTTGCGTAATATTGTTGTGGTGCATAACGAACACGGTCCATTTCTGTGTAATTCTTCACGTATTTCCCGCTCCCTGAAACTCATGGTTGTATGTGAATGACATAGTACAAACTCTGTCACATGCAAAATTACGAGGGTTGGGACTTAAATGGTGGCAACTATTTATACACAACCAATTCAAAAGAGCTACATGTTTGCACCTGTTACTTTCCTTCAAAGTAGTCACCAGCGTTGTGTAGAACCCGTTGCCAGCGATGTGGAAGGCGCAGTATACCGTTAGCAGAGCCAGTTCTGTTGATGGTGCCAATGGAGTGGTCTACTGCATGTCGAATCTCTGGAACAGCTGTGAAGCGAATGCCACAAAGTGGTTCCTTCATCTTCGAAATCAAATGAAAGTCACAAGGACTTAAGTCCGCGGAGTATGGTGGATGGTACAGTACATCCCAGTCCCTTCGAGCGAACAGAGCGGCCACGGCTTGGCGCTGTATGCACCTGCGCATTGTCGTGCAAGATGATGGGTGGGTTGCGCAGAAAGTTTCGCCGCTTCTTCCGCAAAGCTGGTCGCAGGTGATGCTCCAAAAACGACCTCTGGCACATTCAATCTTGGTCCGACTCCGTTTCGAAAACATAGTGACACCGTTACGTTAGACCGCTCGCTCAAAAGTGACTGTTTTCCCCTCGAGTATGCGCACGCCGGTGACATTGGACGGGCGAGTCCATTTGCTCGTAGGTAAGGCATGTACGTCGACAACGTGTGCTAAGAGCGACAATAGTAGATTCCTTTGCATAGTGTCTGCATAGCAGTGTTGCCACTATTTAAGTTCCAACCGACGTATATTGTGGTGTGCGCGGGTCTCCTTTGTTTGCAGGTACAAAATAAATAGAAACTCCTGCTGTTCGTGGTGTCGTTTGTAAGATCCCTAGTCATTTGATGCTTGATGTGCCTCCTAGCACTGTCTGTGATATCAATTAATCTTCTTAAGAAAAAAGATGGAAACCACAACCTGGCCACCGCACATATGTACTGTGACGAAGGCCATTAACAAGAAACACTCAACAAACAAAAGGGTCCCTAAGCTACACTAGCGTGGACCAAGCTCAGTAACTGAGATTGCATCAGAAATCCATACACAGTGTAGCCACAATATTGACTCCAGCGAAAACACAGGCAAACACATAGCTCCAGTGTGATGCAGATGAACATCAGTGACGCCAACAATAAGTGAATAGATGACAAGTTTATGAGAGAACAACACGAACACTCCTATGTCAAGGTAGGATAGCAAGCATTCTGACTCTGTCAGACAAAGGAGAACGACAGAAGACAGCAGAGCATACCTCTGCATGATCTCGTCACTTATGATTTGTCACAAAATTGCTGCGTTTGAGTCTTTAGTACATTCTCTCACCCTCTTTCTCAACGCAGTGGTCAACAAACAAGCGCGTATGAAGATATGCACTAAAGTTCGATTATTTCGAGTGGAATGACGCCACAATAATTATTGCGACCCTGAGTTGACACAGAGTACTAGTAAGAGGTATCCATCCAATACTAATTTCCTACACAGCAACAGTCTAAAATTAACCAAAGTAATCCTAACCAAATTTGAATGTCCATCGTCTCTCTCTGTTAATCACAGAAGGAGTATCCATTACCGCCTTGAGCTGCTGAATTCAGAGACCGCAACGCCACAATTTTGACTTCTTTTTGGCAGCTGTCTGGTTCTTTCCAGTTTCGTTCAAACACTGGTTGGTATTTGTGGGGCCCTACCTACTCGTCTCTTATATGGTGCCTAAAGGATGCTGCATTCGCGGATAGCTATACAACAATTCAAGCGAATCACATTGATGGTTTTTATTACAATAAAGAAGACTGACAATACCTAACTCTGGTTTAAAACGAGTAGTCGCAAGTGATGGGCGACATGCAAATAATCAATGTCCTTCGCTGTAAACAATGTCCATATAAGCAATTAGTATGAGGCGCTTATCTCTGTGTAGCAGTTAGGGTGGACGGCTCTGCTAGTGTGCATCTCCTACTCCGTGGTTTCTAGTCCGGGTCTGCTAGTGTCGGTCTTATACTGCCCGGCCGACGTTGGCAGGAGCGCCGCTTATATTCTCTTTGTGTAGAGGCCGCTCCTGTCGTGCTGATCTCCTAGTCTGCATGCTATTGGCTGGCGTCTCTCACTGCCTTCTCTGCTCTTGTGTTTTTCATCTTCATGCCGGCTCTTGTGGTTACCCTGGAACAGTACTTCCTTCATGAAATTTATTTCCGTTATTCTATCTGTAGGGGTACCTCTACTTGTTGTGGCCCATTATCACTTTCTCTCAAAAATCCTTTCCTATTATTATTATTCTTTATCCTGTTATTCCTCTTCTGTAGGTCGTGGAACTTTCTGTCATAATTCCTCCTCCTCTTTTGTGCTTTTCAGATGCGAACTTCATTTCACGAAGAATGCTTTTAAATGCTTCAATATTGTCTCCACCCTTTACTTTGAGTATCTATTGATAACTAAAGCAGTTTTATGTATCAGAAACGAATAAATTCACTGGTGCTCCGCTGCTCTTCCAGGAACTGGTCCTTCTAGAGAAGTGACTGGTAAAAGCCTCTAAGGACTCTTGAACCTTGATGATTCAAGGTCTTGACACAACATGACTTCCTGTTTTATCCTGTCTTGCATTTCTCGTGACAAATAGCTGGCAAGGAACCCATCTTGGAATTCTTTTGCAGGTGGCTGTAATACGTCGCAACTTCTCCGCTTCCAAACCCTCCAAATGTCCACAGACAAATTCCGATTTGTATGCTAATGGCCAAGAAATGGCATCGACCAATCAAACTGCACAATCCATGGGTTGAGGTTCAGTGTACAGGGCGACGAAAAGGCCGGATACACTTATACGAAGTTCGAATAGTGTGAGGAGCCGTAATGGCGTCTGGTATGGGGTGGTTGTGGATAGGCACAATTATAGGACCAAAAGTGACAGTGGCGGCATCTTGAAAGCCATCCTCTTGGATTTGGGTTATGTGTGTGTCACATGGGAAGGGGGCCATGCGACACATCATTATGAACTGCCTCTTTCTCAGGAACAAAAAATGTCAAATCTGTTTTAAGGTATCTTTATTTGTGTAGGAGTTATGAGCTGTAAATGTTGGAACTTCCCCTTAGAAAAATTATAAATGACTGTGCTTAAATTGACACACAATATTTTTAGCGAACGCAGTCTGACTTTCAACAATCCCTACAAAAGAATGACCCTGGCTAACATTAACCTATATCTTTCACAGATCACTTATCTCACAAAAATCTTCGTTACTCGAACTACTGCAATACAGCGAGCGCCAAACTGCCAGCTACATAAAAGATTCTAACTACTGAGGGCACTAACTACTGATAGGCATAGTTAGCAAATTATATATCAGTTCATGACATCCAGTCTTACAAATTTACTGTCTCTGATGGACAAACGTCCATATCATCCGCTCTCAAAACTCCGCCATTTCTCTCCCCACATCCACCACTGCTGGCGGCTCACCTCCAACTGCGCAACGCTACGCGCTGTTAACAGCCAACTGCCCAATACTAGAATAGTAAACAACAATGCAAACCAGCCACAAACTGCACACAGCATAGCCAGTGATTTTCATAAAGAGCGCTACGTGGCGTTACCAATATAAAACCTAAACAGCCTACTTACAATGTTTGAAATTGCAAGGAGGTGATCAGTTATGTTTATTGTTGCAGGAGAACCACAATGGCACCTACACACCAGGAACACAATGAAATTTTGTTAATAAGTGGCGGTCGAAATACCAGAGTGATTACTGCTGACTTCAATGCCTTCATCCTGAGAGAAACGACATTTCACGAATGACGGTATCCAAATTATTGGACAAATTTGGTACAACAGATTCTGTGGAGAACAAGCCGTGCAGTGGACGTCCACGAATCGTGGCATCGTTTGTGAAAAATCCACATCGCAGTACTTTCTGGTTATCAGTGATATCGGATGTCAGTCAGCGTTCAATCTTGCGTCTTGCACACAAACCAATGGTACCCATACAGGTTATAGCTGCAACACCATCTCGTGGAGGATAGACCTGATCGGCGGGTGCAGTTTGCAGAATGGGCTGTGGATCAGTGTAACTGGAAGAAAACTTCATACAAGTGTTGTTCAGTGACAAAGCTAATTTTTATGTGCAAGGAGAACTAAACAAATCGTTATTGATCAGATGCAAACCTTTCATGGGTGGATCCCTGAAAAGATGCTGATGGTAAAAAAGTTATGTTTGGTGTGGGATTTGGGACACAGAAATGGTCGGTCTGGTATTTATTGATGGAACCTTAAATGGGGAGAGGTATCTTAACATGCTCCATGACTATGTACTTCTAATGCTGTTGAATCTGCAGGGTGATTTCCCAACCTTCTTTTAACAAGACGGCGCACCTCCCCACCATGCTGCTGAAGTCAGGTAGTTTCTGCAGGAACAGTTTGGAGATCACTGGATAAGTAGGAGGAGTCCATCGAATGTACAGTTTTTATCTGTCAGGAAGTTCCAAATGTAAAATTATTCAAAACCTCTTGGGTTTTCTGGCTCCTAAAGTGCTAGTGCATTTCCAGGGGATATCTTTGGACGTTACATTAGCCAACATTTTCATGAGTCACGTAGAAAAATTAATATTTGAAGACATAATAATAAAGAAGAGGTACAATGTCATCTACTGGTGCAGATACATGGATGACGTAATATGCATGGTAGTTGAACTTAAAAACAGAATACAGCAACTACACAAAGACATAAATACTGTACACATAAACATAAAGTTCACAATAGAAGGACAATAAAACATATTCAACTTTTTAGACATAACTATAAGAAAAGACAATAATAAACACACATTCGACATATACAGAAAACCTACAACAAGTGACATTATCTTAAATGCAGCTTCAAACCACCCACAGAACCACAAGCAAGCAGCAATCAGATACATGTTAAACAGGCTGAACAGGATCCCTGGAAACACCTCTAAGTAGCAGAAAGAGTTGGCCATTATAAAAAATAGCATTAAAAATGGACACAAAGAAACAAAGGTAGACAAACTAAAGAAAAAAATAAAGAGACAAATAATGCAGAAAACTAACCAAACCACAATAACACGTATAACTTGCACTACAACAAAAAATGGCATACAATGACCTACCACAACAAATTCACTAATAGAAACATATTAAAAAAAGGGCATAAACATTGCTTACAAAACAAACAATTCCATACATCCCAAAACTGAAATCGAAACAAGACAGATGCCAACAATGTGCTATCTATCAGCTCAGTTGCAGAGGTTGTGACAGAAGAAATACATTGGAATTACCGGCAGGACATTCGACACGAGATATAAAGAACACATCAGAGCATTTAAATACGGTACAAATCATTCAACATTTGCGGATCATCTAAAAGAAGGATACCATAGACCAGGCAATCTTGAAATCGATATGAATATCATAAAAATCAGTAAAGACAGACACCTCGTCGTTTTCCAAGAAAATTTTCATATACACACAGTTTTAACACAAAATAAACAGTTGCTCAATGACCAGATAAATATTGGAAACCAGGCTCTTTATAGAATAACTGACGAAATTTCATGAAAATGAAATCACACCCTCCCACTCTCCCACAACCACCCTCACCCCACCCCCTACCCACAATTTCATTTCACTTCTCACTCCTCGCCTTCTCCTCTAACTCGCACTCCAACACACTGCTATACACCTATGTCCACTCATCATGGTTTCCCCGTCCCCTAAAAAAAAAAAAAAAACCTTCTTCGCTATTCCTTCTCTACTGTTAGACAGTAAATAAATACACAGAATCATAATTAAATAGAATTAGACACATACAATAATCTAACTAAAAAGATGTTGTAGGTCAAAGACAGAGTAGTGGAAAGATTATGTTGGCAACAGTACAAAACGCAAACAACAACACATAGTTGAATTACAATTGAAGTACAAAAACAAACATAATACAGTGGTGTGCATAAAGTGTATTGTGAAAAACTTTAGAAATGCATAGTGCTGCAGAACATCTAAATGTTAGACCAAAATTATTAGTGTCTAACATAGAAAAACAACGATGTGCTAGCAGACGGCATTTCCCGACGTAAGCGAGAAATCAGCCGAAAAATCGCCGTAAGTACAATTCAACCTATTCTTAACGAACTGTTAATCGACCTAGAAGCAAATCAAAATGTAAATAACTTAATTACAACCCACTGATGATGCTTTACCTCAATACAACGAAATACGTCTGATGAAAAAATCACGCATTTTTGTAGTTGCAACGACAGAATAAAAACACCATCAAGAGTTAGATTATCCACACACAAAGGCAAAATATTCGATAAATAACCTTATCCGTTTAATGGATTTTTTAAACGAAGAAGATGATGGTGTTCTTGCCACTGTATTATCATATGTTGGAGTCTTTACTTACCGAAGACTGGCGCAGCTGCGTACAACCATATTAATTTTGTGAAACATTTGGAAAAAGTTAATGAAAAATTAGTTCCTTCAAAAAAGTGGACCTGCCTACATGATTTCGTCCGCTACTTAAAAATCTCTCAAGTTACAGCAAACTCAGCAGTTGCTATAACAACGCCCGATCTCTTATATCTGCCAGGGGAAAAAGAAAGGAGAAACAACAAGAACTGGAGAGCGGAATACGATACCACACGCAAGTTACGTGCAGATTTGCCTCTCCAAGAAATTCCTGTGCCTACGAAATTTGTTCTGCATGCAAAGGCTAAGACAAAGAAACGCGAAGAGAAACATTCATCGCATGAAATCTGAGACTAAAGGGCTCTAGGGCCAATACAGCAAACAAATAATGAACATACACTCTATAGTTGGCAAACTAAAGAAAATGAACCGGTATTTCCTACGTATTAGATGCGGACATAATTAAACCCATAGTTTTTAACGGGAACAGATATCCTGCGTAAAACGTAGAATCGAGCGACATATGTCCAAGTGCGACAACAGCTAACAAAATCAGAATAAGGACTTCCAGTTTCATCTACTTACAGACTGGTGAAGCGAGAAACCTAGGACCAAAATCAGAAGTAAATTGACACGCTTTTCGTTTGGTTACAGGAAGCTAATCAAGTTTGATCTGTCACCCGCCTATATAGACGTGAGAGCTCGACGTCACAGAAAGTAGGTCTTTGGAAGTAACGATCAGCAAGTAAGCCTTCAGTTCATCTTTCGCTCGCAGAAAGAACCACTTGGGTGTGGTAGCGCACTCGAACGACTCTCAAGTAAAGTCTACCGCGCTCGGCACTCGTGCTGGATTTGCCGGTCAACAAACAGCGCCGCAAGAAGTCGCGGTTCGGGCTTATCTAGCAGAAACAAAGCTCGTGGGTCCGAAAGACGAGCTGCGACGTCTCAGTCCTAAAACACTTCTTGGGGCCAGTCGCTATCGGATGAGCGTTACCATTGGAAAGACCAATTAAGGCTTCACCTTCATTCGCTCTTCTATGAACTATTTTCGGAGATGCAGTCAGAACAGTCATCACAGCCGAAAACGTAGCGATCCGCGTAACTCAAAGCGACAACCAGATATCTGGTCGAGCACGGACGAAGAGCTGTATGTTTCGCATGGAGAAATACGTTAACTTATCAATTTATTTCTCTTATGTACCAGACAGTCTGCAACAGAACAAAGAATTAAGGAATATTTATGAAGGAGAAAAAAGAGACGAGACAGAAAGTTGCCAAGTGACTAAACCGATAGAAACGCATTCCATTTACAACGATTCAGGCGTTTGTAAGGTGGCATATTTTAGCACCTCACATGATATTTATTCATAAAATAATATGTGACAAATACCACACGGACAGAGATAGCCATTTGACAGAACGATACTAGTATCAACATATCAAGGTTAATATTGGTAACGAGAATGTGCTCGGTTTAGGATGTTTGCTGGTGATACTGCTTCAATCCACATAACAACTTTTCAATTATTCAATAAATGTAAATGCACATCACGTAAGAAAATGCCATGTACATTTGTTAACAGTTTGTGGTTTTGCTTGTTTGACGATTTAATACCGCTCCAGGAAAGGTATGCAGATCACCGTAGAATCATTGTTTTAAGTTAACTCGAGTGATACTGCTAGTTTGGGAGTAAAGTTTTGTGTCTTTAAAATTAACAGTAAATGTGCAGGTCAGAAGAATTGAACAGAGAGTGGTCATGCTTCACCTTTGCATTTTATTTGACAGAAATAATTTTGCATATTTAAATTTTGAGTCACATTCCATTTCAAAACAATAAATTTAAGGGTGGACGGCCACAGTTAATAAGTAGTTATGGGTATTAAGATAAGTGAATGAGTGTGGTAGCTGTTATGTATGAGGTACGTCTGAGGCCTCATATAAGTAGGTGGGAGCTACCATTGCAGTACAGCAGACAGCTGCACTGTTTACTATTAGTTCAAATTTTCAAATCTGTATGGAATATTATGGGACTTAACTGCTAAGGTCATCAGTCCCGAAGCTTACACACTACTTAACCTAAATTATCCTAAGGACAAACACACACACTCATGCCCGAGGGAGGACTCGAACCTCCGGGCGGGACCAGCCGTTACTATTAGCCTGATCTGTTTTAAATATTTTTGATACTTTATTGCTCTGGGTCATCTGGTTAGACATGTATCCATGACGAGTCGCAGAACAAGAAGTTCTATCAAGAGGTGACCAGTACACAGGTAATTGATGATCACAGTTTAAATTTTTGAATGTAGATTGTTTTTGAGGTACTCTCCATGCAAATCTGGATGAATGTGGCAGATTGGCACAATGGAAGTCAGTACAAAATAAATAAATAAAATAAAAATAGAGTAATTTCGAGCTAGGTCAGTCAATACTACCAGTATTCGCCAGATGTAAGTCGATATTTGCTTGCTGAGTGGTATATTATGTAAGGTGGCATATTTTAGCACCTTACATGATATTTATTCAGAGAATAATACATGACATATACCACGCGGACAGAGATAGCCATTTGACAGAACGATGCTAGTATCAACATATCAAAGTTAATACTGGTACGCAAGACTTTAGAACCGTCCATATCATCATTGGGTAGGTGGTTTGGACGGACACAGGAAAGAGTTGTTTGTGATGTCGAACAAGCGAGGTTGCCGGCAGCTGGCCGGTGCTTCAAACGGCGGCTGCTTTGTCGGTTGAGTGGCACTTGTGACGACAGGGGGTACTGGGGGAGCCTGAGACCTCACAGGTGGAAGAAGAGAGAGAGGGCGAACGTGCGAGACAGAGAGAGAGTGTTTCCCGCTGTTGCGGCTAACGGGACACAAATACGGCGCGCCCATGAAAGGTGGGAGATCCGCGCGAAATTTTGGAGTCCTCATTGGCCGAAAAGGGTAGGAATACATGTGAGAGGAACGGAAAAGTTTGGCGGCAACAAGAACCACGCGAAAATTCAGAGTCCTGATTGGCCAAAAAACGAGTATGGATACATTTGCGAGGAACGGCACAGTTTAGCGGCAACAATATCGGGACTCTCGAGTCGGCGGTGGTGTGAGGCGGGCGCTGCGGGTATGCTCCACAAGAGCTCTCTCTCCTCTCTTTTTTTTCCTCTACTGTTAGAGGGGGGTGTTGGTGGAGGCTGTTGTCGAATTTAGACATTTCCTCCTCTTTTCTTTTTTTTTGTTGTTTTTAATACCGGTCTTTTGTGTTTGGCTGGTTTTTGAGAGGTGTTGTGCTATTGCCGGAGTAGCGACTTCGGTCGTTTGTATCTGTCCCCATTCTGTTCGTATTGCCCAAGGGTGTTTATTAGGTCATTTTGTGAATTCCGTGCCGTGGCGTAGAAAACTTCTGCCATGGCACGAAACCGTGTTGTTAGCGGCTCTATGTCTGCAGCTTCGTGCAGGTCCGCCGCGGGGAAGCGCGTGGGGACGTGTAAGGCCCGTCTTAGCGCTCTGTTTTGGACCTTCTGTAAGCGATCTATCGTCGATCTGGCTGCATAGCCCCATACAGGGCACGCATATTCCAGTATCGGTCGAATTAGACTTCGATAGATAGCTACTCCTGTTGCGGGGTCGAGGGAACTGGTGCTGTTTAATACAGGGTACAGGATCTGCATCCTGGCGTGAGTCTTTCTGCGAAGTTCCTCTATGTGACACTTCCATGTCAGGCGTCTGTCAAGTGTGACACCGAGGTACTTCGCAGAATTTCTCCATGGCAAGTTCTGCCCCTGTAATCGCAGCAGTTGGTATGGTCTTCTTGGGGGTCGGCGTTTCCCGTATCGTCTGGTGAGCAGCATGGCTTGTGTTTTTTCCGTGTTTATTGTTATTCGCCACTGCTTGGCCCAGTTTTCCGTCCTGTTTAGGGCGGTTTGCAGACGCCTTGTAGCCAGGTTCCTGTTTGTCGAGCAGGAGAAGAATGCAGTGTCATCTGCATATTGTGCAGTGTGTACATGCTGAGTCATAGGGATGTCAGCAGTGTAGACACTGTAGAGGATGGGTCCCAGGACCGAGCCCTGGGGCACACCTGCACCGATTCTTCTCCTGGTCGACAGGGATCCATCGATCTTAACTGAGAAAGTCCTACCGGAGAGATAGTTTTTAACTATTTTGACGATCTTTCCGGGGAAGCCTAGGGTGTACATCTTGTGTAGTATCCCGGTGTGCCAGACTGAGTCGAAGGCTTTTGCTACGTCTAGCAAGACAAGCCCGCAGTAGCCCTTTCGGTTGAAGCTGTCCGTAGCTGCTTCAACCACCCTCATAATTTGCTGGGGGGCGGAGTGTCTTTGCCTGAATCCGAATTGGAATTTCGGCAGAATCTGCTCTCTTGTGATATGGTCCTGTATGGGGGTTAGTAGGAGGCGCTCATAAAGTTTACTGAGGGTAGGCAGTAGACTAATTGGTCTATAGTGTTGCGGGAATACCGGGTCTTTTCCTGGTTTTGCGATCGCAATGACTTCTGCGTGCTTCCACTGCGCCGGGAATTTTTGTGATCGCGTCAGTTCATTAACTATATCGGTCAGGTGGGTGATTGCCAAAGGCGGGAGGAGTTTCAGCAATTCATTTGTGAGCTGGTCGTGACCCGGGGTCTTCCTGGTGGGCAGCGACTTGATGCAGTGCGCCACGTCTTCAGTACTGAAGAGTGGCGTGTAGTCATCTTCGTCGTCTGCTTCCAGGAACACGGCCAGTTCTCGGCGGACTGTTGCAACGTGTTCTCTGTCCTGTACTTCTGCTGGTCTGAACTGTTTTTCGAACACGTCGGCTAGTGCGTTAGCTTTGTCAATGGGGCTGAACTGCAGTCCGCGTTCGCCATGCAGTGGTGGCATTTTCGCGCGTCTTTTTGTGTACTGTTTGGTGGCTTGCCATAAACTATTGTCTTCTAGTTTGAGAGCTGAGAGCCTTGCTGACCATTGTTGGTTGCGGTATTCAATGAGATCTGCTTTCAGCTCTCTCTCTGTAGCCTATTGAGTAGCCTCCGCGTGACCTTGTTTCTGGTGAGCTTCCACTCTTTGGCGATCCTGTTTTTGTGCCGTATTTGCGCAAGCAAGTGCGGGGGGAGTTGCCTGGAGCGGGGGGGCCCCACTTGAGGCGGTGTGGCTCCCTCAGCAGCTTGCAGGATCGCTCTTGTGAGGTCGTCTAGTGCCTGTTCTACTGTCTCTGCAGTTGGAAGCGGGGTCTGGGCAAGTTCAGTTGCTATTGCGTTGCTGTCCACAAGAGCTCTCACCGGCAAAAGGCGACATCTCGCTGGTGCCTGCGACGACGGTCGTAATCTACGTATGGAATTACGCTGATATTAGAACAAACAGCTGGCAAAGTAGAGCATTGTAATTGAAAGTGCGTACGAGTTCCAATAGCTCTTTGCTTGAGCTCTCTGATTCTGTGTCCGTCTAGATGGAACTTAGTAAAACCACTTGCGTGGCCAGTATTAACTTAATTACGTTAGGAAAAGGGACGATTAAGGGTCGTGTCTCCATTGTGCCAATGGTACTATAGTTAGTTTAGGGAATTAATCTGATTGTAATGTTTTAGGTTAGGAATATTGCTCATCCTGCTCTTTAAAGAATAAATGTAAGATTTAATAGCAGACCATAATCAAAGCAAAATCACTTCCGTAGGTAGCAAACTACTGATAGAAGAACAGTTTTATTAATAAAATAAACTATCATATTAATTCGATGCAAACGATACTGCGGGAATATTGGCGCATTTCAACGGAGCCGCGTTAGATAGCAGTAATGAAACTAGAAGTTTCATAGTTATTATACCCACGTACGTTGCACGTTTACCGTTCTGACTTTAGCCTGGCCCATTTTTATTTTATCAGCTTTCATAAGGGAGCAATTGTTTTCTTCATATGGCGTACTGCAGCCGCTAAGTTAGTGAATGTTAGAGCATAATTCTACCATGGCTGTTATTTTTTGATTTGCAGGTGTTTGTGCACGTTACTCACTGTACCACGAGTGAGCGATCCAGAGGAGTTTTCACGATTTTTTTTATTGTTTCTCCCCCCCCCTCCCCCCCCCCCCCCAACCGACCCAAATATAACTTGCCAACACACCCACTTAACACAAATCCGATTTTAATACTGGGTCTGCAACTTTGGTTCCGTCGTTTTGTAGTAGATGACTATAGTGGTAAACCGTGGTGTAGGTCTAAGTTGCAAGTGTCACACAATAAGTTTAAGCATTTGAAACCATGACATCAAAATATTATTCGATTTGTGATTGCGTCGTAAAGTTATTTCCGACTGAATACATCAACTTAGGAGCCAAATTCTCGTCATTCACGGGAATTTTTAACTTTCTGCTTTAACACGAAAAAATATACTGCTGAGGCTTATAAAGTGCTGGATAAACCTGTGATGAGGCACCTGTCACTGAAAGAAAGTGCAGAGAATGGTTTGAACGCTTTGAGAACGGTGACTTTGACGTCGGAGAACGACATGGCGGTGGAAGAGGTTTTCGAAGCTACTGAAACAGACAGAAACACTCACACATCGTTATCGAAGGCAACTGATGCGTTTGAGCTGAGCACTATGACAAACGTCCACAATACAGTGACAGACATGAAAGCCGATCTTGCAGCACAACAGTTCTCGAACGCATGTCGTAAATTCCGTCAAAACATACTTGGAAACGTTGAAATGGGAAGTCCTGCCCCACGCACAGTGTTCTCCAGACATAGCTCCCTCTGACTACCACACGACCTGGCTGAATCAGCATATGAACAAGTGCAAAATTGGATCGATTCATGGACCTCCTCAAAAGACGGCCCAGTTATTCCGCCACGGGATTCGTATGCTGCCGGAAAACATACGAGACATTAGTGACTAGGGACGGCCAATCGCTTGAATCGTAAACTGTTTTTCAGAATAAATGCTGGAACGTCGAGAAAAAATGACGGAAGCGGAGTTACAGACCTAACAACAATAACAATAAAAATATGAATGTTTTAATATAATAAGAAATTGTTGAATTTGAAAAAAACGTTTTAACGTAAATAATAAAACTAGTTCACGCTAATCATTAGTACATGTCTTTAACACAAACTTACCAGAAATTACAAATCAAAGAAACACAACATTTGAAAAGGATGCGTTTGAAAATTTAAGAAATACATGTGTCATACAGTTCGTTTATGCAGCAATAAGCTCTCAGAACTTTGACGACGTACGCAATAGAAAATCGTAGTGTGGACTCAGCATTATCACTGTTCACGGGCTATGGCTACGCGTACGTGTGCGAAAGCTGGTTTGTTACTTTTTTTTTCCTGCGTTCCGTTACTGAGCTGCCTGTTGTTTGCCAGTTCTACCTGTGCACTCATGAACCGTGCTGCATCCGTTGTCGACAACAGGCATGGCTCAGGCTACTCGCCTTTCCCGTGGCTGGAACGCTGTCGGTCAGCCTGCAAGCACATCCACGTGGGCCGGCCGTGACGCTAGCAACTGGGAAGTGTCCTACACTAAACGTAGCCGTAGCTTCTACAATTCCTTAGCATTTCTGAGACTTTAAATTTTCATCCTATTTTATCCCCCTACAGTTAGGTAGCAAGTTTTGAAACTTACACACACAAATGCTTTTAATGAAATGATTTTTCGTGGGTTTGTCATGGTCTCTCCCCCCCCCCCCCCCTTCGCCCTTGGAATCCACTTGCAGTGAGAACCACAATCCGTGAAACTGCTAATTGGGATGCTGGTTATGTTCCAATTAGAACTCTCCTTGGTCGCTGAACTACGACAATAGATTTTAAAAAC
Organism: Schistocerca gregaria; assembly: GCF_023897955.1. Lineage (NCBI taxonomy): Eukaryota > Metazoa > Arthropoda > Insecta > Orthoptera > Acrididae > Schistocerca > Schistocerca gregaria. The sequence goes on from NC_064922.1 coordinate 864,806,446, forward strand.
TGGTTTTCGCTGATGCAATTTTAGGGTTTAACGGACCGTCAGGATGAGGTCGTTAGAGACAGCGAGAGGACAACAAGTTTGAGTTAGGGAAACACGTGGAAGGAAGTCGGCCTTGTCGGAAAACGAGGTATGGAGGGGTTTACGGGCATTTGATCCGGCGCGCTCCTGTCTGAGACTCACGTGCCTTATGACTGACTGCCTCACGCGCCTCTGTCGGTTTCGCTGTGTCGTTGGTGCGTGTTGTTGCATTGTCGTGGGTGGAGAGTCCTGAACAGACATTGAACTGACGTCTGCTGTGTCCCAGGGGCCGTAAAAGGTCCGTTTTTGTTTATGCTTCACAGTAATGACATAGCGGACAGTTATTAGTAGCAATCAGAGGATTTTCATACGATGCAAAGTCTATAAGAAAAGTCTATCATATAAAAACTACAGTAAAAAATAGATACACATGTCGAGAAAATAAGAGCTTCGTGTAATTGTTTGACTCCACGATTAATGAATCGTATCCAGGATCAGTGACGTGTTACAAATGTCTAGGAGTAACAGTGTGGAGCCGGCCGGAGTGGCCGAGCGGTTCTAGGCGCTACAGTCCGGAACCACGCGACCACTCCAGTCGCAGGTTCGAATCCTGCCTCGGGCATTGATGTGTGTGCTGTCCTTAGGTTATTTAGGTTTAAGTAGTTCTAAGTTGTAGGGGACTGATGACCTCAGCAGTTAAGTCCCATAGTGCTCAGAGCTATTTGAACCATTTTAACAGTGTGGAGAAGTATGACCGCATACACTTAGTTGTGTGTGAAGCAAGCAGCAGACTACGATTCGTTGGTAGAGTACCGGAACACTGCAAGTTTGTAAACAAAACACTTATACTGGCTATACCTAAATACTGCTCAAGTCTGCAGGAGTCAATTCAGGTCAGACTAGCTGGGGATATCGAGAGCAGACACAGGCTGCTTTGACTGGCTACACAGTAAAACAGAAATTTTGAAAAATCATACGTGGCAGACGCTGCCTGGAAAACTTCGTAATACGTTTCTCAGAGAGGAAATTACCAATGAGTATGGGTGCCCTGTGCATCTGTACTGTAGAGCTCGTGCAGCAGGAATCAGGCAAATAACAATTCGCCACAGAGGTCATACGTGCAGTAATTCTTACCACATCCCATCTTCGACCTGACCGGAAAGACATCTTGATCTGAGGCCAAGTAAGAAGAAAACCCGCCACAGTCACTCGCAGAGCGTAACACAGCCACAGATAAAGATCGCACACAGCAATTTCACGCCAAAGATACACCAGTGGAGGGAGGGTTGACAGCCACCTGGCTCTAGCAGCTGTAGTGTACGACGTCACAAACTGTTGGCCATCTTATCTTTAGTCGGCAGTCCTGCTGGCGTGTATGTTGTGTTGAAAGTGTGTGCCTCGTGAAACTGATATAGATTTCATACAGTATTCGCCTACAGTTCTTCGAAGTATGGGATACAAGTGTTGCGTTCCCTTTTGCCAGGGAAATTATAAATCCCAAAAAGGCATGAAAGTGCACATGTTTAGATTTCCCAGGTGTGTGAAGTTGAGAAATCGCTAGATTGCAGCTATTTCCAGACAGGAATTTGTGTCTACGTATCATTCAAGGGTAAGTAAATGACAAAAAATGTATAGCGTGTTATTTGTTTCCATTGCACCACATTTGCCAATTGTTTTTAAAAGCAGTTATGTATCATGTACGGGTATAATTTGTTTCTTAATTCTGGACAATTGTGAGAGGTTAATACGAAGCTGGCTGTGAAATGTCTCTCATATTTGCAATTATTGTCACACAGAATAAGTGTGTGGCTTGAAAATGTTTAGTATTCCTTATCATTCCGACCAGATTATTGAGTTTCCAGTAATTTTATTTGGAAGAGCTAGAGAATGATTTTGTTCAGTTTTACATAAACAGCAATTCGGAAGTAATTTCAATTTGAATAAACTACCTTAGAAAATCGTTTTAATGAGTTCAGTGTTCGACAAATTAAGCAGCATATAAAGCAGAATTTCGAGGTAAGTGCATTGTGATTAAATTAACAGCACTGTGCGACACGAATTTCAGTCAAGGATATAGGAGAAACAATATTTTCATGTTTAAGGTTCTAAAGTTCTAGAGAAACAGGGAAATAAAATATTTTGTGGGGTTTTTTGATTTATTAAACATTATCTCAGGAGATGCTCCATTTCGTCGAGTGATCTGAGTTTCGTGTGAGATCAGCAAATTTTGAAGTGGAGAGGAAAATTTACGAAAATAACCGGGGAAACAAATTCTTAAATTCTGTAGGAGCTCCAGCTGCTTTATTTAAAACCGAAAACGTCTGCTTGTTGTTGAATATTGGCGAGTTTTTACTGCAAGAAAACGTAGCTCCTGAGGTAAAAGACAGAATTTAAAATTACAGTTTGTATTAAAGCCTAGAAACGTGTATTTAAGGCAAATCGTCAAAATAATTTTACATCTTGAAATAACATAGGCCAGTTTTGTTCAGTTACTTTACGCAATTATATAAATTTCTATACTTCCATTACAAGGCCCTGTAGAAGCAGAAAACACGAGAATCCCTATGCGGTCTCAGCCCTAAAACTCGTAAGGTTCGTAGAGCTGCAGAGTGCTTAACAGGAGCGTTCCGATACAGACCCGGCCATCAGCATGTGACGTCACAAGTGTGCGCGCAGGCCTGTAGTCCAGGTGGTGTTGGCTCAATGCGACGGACACGAGACGCGTTGGCACGAGTGCGGCTCTCCGGCCGGCGTGACAGACGCAAGCCGAAGGCCGCGGCGCCTGAGGCGGGCCTCCCGAGCACTCACCCTCACCTAACCTCTCGAGTGGCCGAGCCAAACACGCGCGTACCGTCGCTGCCACGGGTATTCCAGCCACCGCTGCCCGCCACACACGTCGGCTGCACTAAAAGCCAAAGGGGGGCTGTCCATCTGTTCGCACTGCTTAGCATCCACCTCTGCGTGCAGTGTCTGACCAAAAGTACACGGACACCACTGCGTAACACAGAACCGACCGGTAGGTGTCACGAGAGGAGCACTGGCCAGTGTAAAAGGAAGCAGCGAATACTGTGTTGTTAAGCTGGGCTTACACTAGCAAGTCGCTTGCAGAAGTTATTGCTGCAAGTTATTGCTAGCCGCTTGCAGCTGTGTTTACACAGCAGCGCAAGAATTGAGCAAGATCCTTCCGCAAGTTCTTTGGCAAGAAACTTTCGTCAAAAACTTGCTGATACTGTTTACATACGCTTTCAGTACCACTACGAGGCTGAGCGGTTCTGGGCGCTACAGTGTGGAAACGCGCGGCCGATACGGTCCCTGGTTCGAATCCTGCCTGGGGCATGGATGTGTGTGATGTCCTTAGGTTGGTTAGGTTTAAGTAGTTCTAAGTTCTAGGGGACTGATGACCTTAGAAGTTAAGTCCCATAGTGCTCAGAGCCATTTGAACCAAATACCACCACGAGTGTCAGCCGAAGTGTAAAATGACAAGTAGGCGGGTAAGATATGCTGTAGTTCTTGTAATTGTAATGCAAAACGTGAAAAAGAGAAGTATTTGGGTTAGAGAGTAGAGAATGAGAAGATCGCAAAATGGTGCCTAAATTAATCTTTTGCAAGAACTTAGTATCGAGAGCATGGATACTTTTGAAAACTTTTGCAGAATGTCCTCAAATGATCTGGAGTATTTGTTGATGTTAATAGCGCCCTTCACATCAAAACGAGACACAAACTTCCATACTGCTATTTCAGCAAAGGAACGTTTGTTAGCCACTCTATGATTTATAGCTACCGGTGAGCTACGAATAAAATAGGCATTTCATTTATTTATGTGAAACATACAACCAAAAAAAAGTTTGAATTTGAAATCTTTTCTTTGTAGGAGAACCTAATGTACTTGTTTCATATTCCCGTCAGCACGATTTCTCTGATCGTACCTGATGTATGTAGAGCCACTTTTAATGACTTGAAAAGGGAAAATTATTTGAAGGTATGTGAAAACACAACAATGAAATTAAATTTTTATTGAAATAAACTGCATTTTACAGAATGATATGCTTATAAAACGGTGTTTTTCCCTAATGCTCATAAAATTGAAAGTGACAAGCTAATTAAATAGATAATTACACATCGTCTTTTTCTAGACTCCTAAAACAACAAGCGAGTGGATGCAGGTGGCAAAGGGGTTGTGTCTTCAAGTTATGCTACTTTCTATGTACTTCTTTTACAGATGTGTCGAATATTGACGAGATTTCATTTAATGCGCTCATCTTCTTCACTCTATCCTCAAAGTCCCGGTTATGCACGTTCCGTAATTCGGGATTGCTCTCCACGGCTTCAATAAGATGTTCTGTATCCTGCTCCATCCATTCCCGTTTCTCCTCCATTTCTGAAATCTGTTTGCATATAATACGCAAGATGGTTGCATAAAATTAAGTCACCACATTAAGTAAAATATTAAATATGAGTGTTATGCAGACGACGTACTTATTATAACTTGCGCTTCCTACTTGCAGGAAATAGAAATAAATCCTAAAAGCTGCAAGTTACGTGCAGATACTTCTTGCGTGGTGTTCACACTGGAAGCGGAAAACGTTCAGCAAATCACTTCCGCAATAAATTGCTACAGTCGCAAGTCGACTTGGCGATATGTTTACACTCGCAAATCGGGCGGCAAGTTCCTCCGCGCAAGTAAATTTTTGCAACGACTTTCCAGCGTAAACATAGCATTAGTAGAGAAGCAGTGATGGCACGTGACATGGCACGTGGACTAGTCCTCGTATCTGACCTGAGTAACAAATTCATCACGGACATTTCAAGCCTTACAAGGCTGCCCTAGCAGGGCAGTCCTCGTGCACTGATGCACAGAGACAGTCGAGCGGTTCTAGGCGCTACAGTCTGGAGCCGAGCATGGATGTGTGTGATGTCCTTAGGTTAGTTAGGTTTATGTAGTTCTGAGTTTTAGGGGACTGATGACCTCAGACGTTAAGTCCCATAGTGCTCAGAGCCATTTGAACCATTTGAAGACCGTCGAGCGTTGCGTTTTGCGATCGTTTTCAACGCCAAAGAATTCCCGACTCTTTAAAGATCCAACTCCTCTGACTAAAACAGCTTCAAACGTCTCATTTATTTTCAAATGAGGTAATGTGTTAAATAGTTGACGTTAAGCATCAAAGCGACGAAAAGATTAGAAAAGGTTTGAAATTATGCATAAAGCTTGTTGGAAGTTGCTAAGTGCTCTCATTATGAAGCACTTGAGTAACACAGTCTGAGAAATTTGCGCTGCATTTTAAGGAAAAGCTAATTTTTCGCGCATCTCAATGTTTTTGACATCACATCTCCTGAACTGTGTATTGTACGATGATACAATTTCGGAGGTACGTTCAGTGATGTATGGGGATACTGGGTACACACTGTTGCGAATAGAGTCGATGGTAAAGAAGCAAGAAATTAAAGCGTCGTGCCTGATGCTGAGGCTGGTCTGCGTGAACAGTGAAAAATGTACTAAGCGATAAACATTTTTGAAACTTGAAACTTCCTGGTAGATTAAAACTGTGTGCCGGATCGAGACTCGAACTCGGGACCTTTGCCTTTCGCAGGCAAGTGCTCTACCATCTGAGCAACCCAAGCCCGACCCACGCCCCGTCCTCACACCTTTACTTCTGCCAGTATCTCGTCTCCTACCTTCCAAACGTTTTTCCTTTCATCATTTTGTGCGAGGTGCCAACGAAAGAAAGATTCGTAAAGTTTGAAATTATGTATAAAGCTTGTTGGCAGTCGCTAAGCACTGCACTCTCATTCCCAAATACAAAACGTAATGAAGAAAGTCCGTGTATTTGTGGGCCGTCGCTTACGCAGCCTCAAGCCAAACACGCAGAGTGGTTCGTTGATTTGGGGGAGCGGACGCAACAGCGAGGTCATCCGTCTCGTCACTTTAGGGAAGGATGGGAAACAAAGTCGGCAGTGCCCTTTCAAAGGAACCATTCCGGCATTTGCCTGAAGCGATTTAAGTAAATCACTGGAAACATAAATCAGAATGGCCGGTTGCGGGTTTGCACCGTCGTCCTCTCGAATGCGAGTGCAGTGTACTAACCAATGCGCTCGGTCACATAGTTTGAAAGTATAATACGTGTACTGCTGTGTGAAACTATTAACATACATTTACACACCTTAATGATAGCATTTTAATTTTTAAAATTTAGTCAGGTATTGCACCAACTAGTGAAAATCAAACGATTGTCACCGTTGGAAGCCGTTAGATACCAGGATACCAGGTTCCGGTATAGCAATTTAGTGACATACAATGACAAATCTGGACAATGACAATCTCACATACTACGAAGTGACAGTTGATTGAAACCCGAGGTAGAGAGTAGCGAAATTTTCGACAACATGTGGAGTGTGCGTCGCTAGGACTGATTAGACTCTCCACGGGAGAACTGACCAACACGACGAGCAGAATTGGTAAGTCCATTGAGGTCCATAAGTAATCCATCTGTGAAGTAATATGGAAATGAGTACGCTGGTCGACTTAGATAAATGATGTGATGTTTCTGCGAGCACCAGATGCAGACACATCGGTCATAAGATGATTCAAAGATAACCGAAACTCAGTGGCATGGTAACACCCCAGCATACAGTCCTGGTGGTTCGTGGTGCGCAGTATCGACTAGGAATACTACGTACACGATATCGGCGGTAAGGACAAACACCGTTGCGAAGTTATAGTGCATAGATTGTCTGACAAGTCTCACGAACTACGCTTAATAAATATTCTAAGCCTCCTAGTAGCAAACGGACGGTATGGCCGAGCGGTTCTAGGCGCTTCAGTCTGGAACCGCACGACCGCTACATTCGCCGGTTCGAATCCTGCCTCGGGCGTGGATGTGTGTGATGTCCTTAGTTAGTTAGGTTTAAGTAATTCTAACTTCTAGGGGACTGATGACCTCAGATGTTAAGTCCCATAATGCTCAGAGCCATTTGAACCAAGCAAACGGGCCTGATCTTTTCGATTACGTCACCAACGATAGAGGGTTTAGCGACCGTGGTGCTGTTACAGGAACAATGCTCACCAAAGGAAAAATAGTCATAAAGTAAGCTAGGTGAGTATTTGTGTTTGGTCCGACAGGTAGCCCCATCAATTTGTTTAAAGGGCAAACTGACAACATTTAGTTAAGATCTGTCAGAAAAAATGATCAAATGTGTGTGAATTGCTAAGGGACCAAAGTGCTTAGGTCATCGGTCCCTAGACTACACACTACTTAAACTAACTTGTGCTTATAACAACGCACACATCCATGCCCTAGGGAGGGGCCGCGCAATCCGTGACATCACGCCTCAAACCGCGCAGTCACTCCGCGCGACAGATCTGGCACATGCAAAACAATTGTGGTTAAAAGCTGGATAACTTTATAGACCTACTTCTGGATAAATACATTCCAAGTAAAGACGACAAAAACTCGTCCTAGTATAATGATATGATTTGGAGACTATAACAAGAACAGAGCCTACTGACTCGCGCTGCAAAGTAGTGAGCATGGAAAAGGACAAAGAAAAGATAGCAGCGTCTGGTGCATGCATAAGAAGGGTGACGCACGAAGTCTGCAATAGTTTTAACGCTCATATCCCGGTGAAAGACCTGTCAAATCCCAGGAAGTTCTCGTCGACATAAAGGCACTGAACTGATCGAACCTTGCGATTCATCTCTCGCGAATTCGTCTGGTGTTGACATTGAAAATAGCAGACTGAAGGTGGAAATTTTAAATTCCGCGGCTAGAAATGTATCCACCCAAGAGGTTAGAGTCCTGGAGGGGAAAAAAAGGTTCTGCCAAAGAATTAGAAGGATCTAGGAAAAAACACTCGTGTGAACGCAGCTTACTCTATTCTCACTCGATGTCTCCCAAACAACAGGTGCAGGATAACGGGTAGCTACTGTCTTTGTTTTCCTCGCATTATGGAAGGCGTTTGCCACTGTGCCGCATTGTCGACTACTAACGATCATAGGATGTTACGGAGTTTCATCACATATCTGCGGTGGCCCGATGCATATTTGACTGAAAGGGATGCAGTACCTTGTGCTGGACGGCGAATTCTGTACAGGGACGAGAGTGGTATCGCGCGTCCCAGGCAGTTGGGAAACGGAGCTCCACTGTTCTCAGTGCGCATAAACAATGGCAGATGAGCACAATCATAAGACTGTTCCTGACGACGCTGTTGTGTTCTTGGACAATATTACGAAAATGCAGACAGAATCGGGCAAAATTTACACTTGATGGCGACTACCTTTGAATGTGGGTGGATGTAAGATAACCCTCATAACGGAGCGAAGGGACTCGCCAGTATCTGATTACGAGGTTACTGGTGATCATCTTGAGCACGTCGCCTCTTGCAAGTGTTTACGGATAACAGGAGGAACCGATTTGAACCGTGACGATCGCTGAAAATTGTTATTAGGAAAGCTGAATGGAACACTTGGGGCTTGACACTTTGCAATAGTACTGAGAAATCGCAATGCACACTTAAAAGAAATCGTACACAAGAACCACTCCCAGAGCACTGTTCCAGCGTTGCGAGTCCTCATCAAGTAGGCGTGACAACAAACAACGCATGAATTAAGACACACTGCTAGGGTCACCAAAGGCAGGGGCAGAGGAACAGAAATGTTGGGCAACTTAAGTGGGCTTCCTGTGGAGAAATACGACGTACTTCTCGCGAAAGCATTTTCGGTAAATTCAGGGAACCTCCATTCGAAGGAGAGTGTGCAAATATTGTTCTGCCACCGTAGTGTATCTACACTCACGCTCATAAAATAAGGATAATTGCAGAATGTGGTGCCACACAGCGCGGCACTGCACAAAACTGGCGCTAATAGCATAGGCACATAGGGAACACACACGACACAGTTCTGTAAGTCTACGGTATTGGTGATAATTTGAGAAAACCGTCCCGAAACACATGAACTACAAACCACCACTGTTTTCTGCGCATTAACCCCGACATCAGTATGGGATATGATCACCATGCACACGTACACAGGTCGCACAATGGGTTGGCATACTCTGGATCAGGTGGTCGAGCAGCTGCTGGGGTATAGCCTCTCATTCTTGCACCACTGCCTGTCGGTGCTCCTGAAGTGCCGTAGGAGTTTGAAGACGTTCAGCGATACGTCGACCGAGAGCATCCCAGACGTGCTCGATGGGGTTTAGGTATGGAGAACAGGCAGACCACTCCATTCGCTTGATATCTTCTGTTTCAAGGTACTCCTCCACGATGGCAGCTCGGTGGGGCCGTGCGTTATCATCCATCAGGAGGAAGATGGTACTCACTGCACCCCTGAAAAGGTGGACATATTGGTGCAAAATGACGTCCCGATACACCTGACCTATTACAGCTCCTCTGTCAAAGACATGGAGGGGTGTACGTGCACCAATCATAATCCCACCCCACGCGGTCAAACCACGACCTCCATACAGGTCCGTTTCAAGGACATCAAGTGGTTGGTATCTGGTTCCTGGTTCACGCCAGATGAAAACCTGGCGAGAATCACTGTTCAGATTATACCTGGACTCGTCCGTGAACATAACCTGGGTTCATGGGTTCACTGTTCCAATGACCATGTGCTGTGTTCTTGACACCAGGCTTTATGGGCTCTCCCGTGACCAGGGGTCAGTGGTATGCACGTTACAGGTCTCCGGGGGAATAAACCATGTGTGTTCAGTCGTCTGTAGACTGTGTGTCAGGAGACAACTGTTCCAGTGGCTGCGGTAAGGTCCCGAGCAAGGCTACCTGCAGTACTCCGTGGCTGTCTGCGGGCACTGATGGTGAGATATCGGTCTTCTTGTGGTGTTGTACGCTGTGGATGCACTGTACTGTAGCGCCTGGACACGTTTCCTGCTGCTGGAATCGTTGCCATAATCTGGAGTTCATACTTTGTGGCACACAGAGAGTCTGTGCTACGACCTGCTGTGTTTGACCAGCCTCCAGTCGCCCTCGTATTCTACTATTCTACCGCTCATAACGCCATAAATATCTGTTCTTTGAGCCATTTTCAACACACACTCACCACTAGCACGTTTGAAAACGTCTGCACACTTACTCGCTGCACAGTGCAACCTCTGCTTATGTGGACTGCTTCCAGCGCCACCGTGCGACGACCGCAGGTCAAATGCAGCGCATCGTCATACCCCGAGGTGATTTAAACCCGCAAACCGCCCACCAGAGCGTTGTTTCACCTTGTATCAGCATTAAACTTAATTTATAAGCATGAGTGTAGCAAGGCGACCGTGAGGGTGAGATGAGAGAGGTTGGTGCGTGTAGAGAGCAGCCATTTCACCCTCACTCAGTACGTAGACGACACAGCACAAAGAATCGGTAATACTGGTAGAATAGACCCTCTGCCATCTACTGTACAAAGCTTACGGAATATGCATGTCGATGTAGACAATTGGGTGAGACAGGATTTTGAGAACAAACTAAAACCAGCGAAATGCCTTCTGATACGTGTTGCTCGGACCTTGAAACTCAAAAGAAACGAAAAGCGATACCGTCACGGTTCCATCGAATAAACGAATCGACACGCCAGAGGGCTGAATCCGCAGGCAACGAAGAGTCGAGGTGGCCGGCAGCTCTGGGAACCGCGGTAGGTAGTAGCTGCTCGTCTCGCGTAGTGGTCACCTTTTACCACTGGTTTGCTGCACACACAGCTGTCTCAGCCGATTGTTTCAGACAGTGAACTTGCGTTCAGGCCAAGCATGATTTAAATAATCAATACGTTATCTACGTTTTTCCAAATGAAAATTAAAACAGATAAAGAGGAGTCATACGATCTTTTTAACTACACTACTGGCCATTAAAATTGCTACACCACGAAGACGAACTGCTACAGACGCGAAATTTAACGGACAGGAAGAAGATGCTGTGATATGCAAATGATTGGCTTTTCAGAGCACTCACACAAGGTTGGCGCCGGTGGCGACACCTACAAGGTTCTGACATGAGGAAAGTTTCCAACCGACTTCTCATACACAAATAGTAGTTAACCGGCGTTGCCTGGTGAAACGGTATTGTGATGCCTCGTGTAAGGAGGAGAAATGCGTACCATCACGTTTCCGACTTTAATAAAGGTCGGATTGTAGCCTATCGCGATTGCGGTTTATCGCATCGTGACATTGCTGCTCGCGTTGGTCGAGATCCAATGACTGTTAGCAGAATATAGAATCGGTGTGTTCAGGAGGGTAATACGGAACGCCGTGCTGGATCCCAACGGTCTCGTATCACTTGCAGTCGGGGTGACAGGCATCTTATCCGCATGGCTGTAACGGATCGTGCAGCCCGTCTCGATCCATGAGTAAACAGATGGGGATGTTTGCAAGACAACAACCATCTGCACGAACAGTTCGACGACGTTTGTAGCAGCTCGGAGACAATGGCTGCGGTTAGCCCTGACGCTGCATCACAGACAGGAGCGCCTGCGATGGTGTACTTAACGACGAACCTGGCTGCACGAATGGCAAAACGTCATTTTTTCGGATGAATCAAAGTTCTGTTTACACCATCATGATAGTCGCATCCGTGTTTGGCGACATCGCGGTGAGCGCACATTGGAAGCATGTATTCGTCATCGCCATACTGGTGTATCACCCGGCGTGATGGTATGGGGTGCCATTGGTTACACGTCTCGGCCACCTCTTGTTCACATTGACGGCACTTTGAACAGTGCACGATACATTTCAGATGTGTTACGACCCGTGACTCTACCCTTCATTCGATGCCTGCGAAACCCTACATTTCAGAAGGATAATGCACGACCGCATGTTGCAGGTCCTGTACGAGTCTTTCTGGATACAGAAAATCTTCGATTGCTGCCCACGCCAGCACATTCTCCAGATCTCTCACCAACTGAAAACGTCTGGTCAATGGTGGCCGAGCATTTGGCTCGTCACAATACGCCAGTCACGACTCTTGATGAACTGTGGTATCGTGTTGAAGCTGAATGGGCAGCTGTACCTGTACACGCCATCCAAGCTGTGTTTGACTCAATGCCAAGGCGTATTAAGGCCGTCATTACGGCCAGAGGTGGTTGTTCTGGGTACTGATTTCTCTGAATCTATGCATCCAAATTGCGTGAAAATGTAATCACATGTCAGTTCTAATATAATATATTTGTCCAATGAATATCCGTTTATCATCTGCATTTCTTCCTGTTGTAGCAATTGTAATGGCAATTAATGTAGATGCCTGACTGGTTTCGTTCTATTTCGTGACATTTAGCACCTGTGGGGCCATATAAATATTTTTGTACCACTGTGGAGGCGGCAGTCACTCTTCGCTACGATACCGACGAATCGCGGTTTGCTTATAGACTGCACGCAGAACATTCGTGCGGCCTATACCTGAATACTGCTCAAATGGACGGGACCTGATCAGGTGAGAGTATTATAACAGCAGGCATGCAGCCTACGATTAGGTCAATGCAAGTGATCGCAGCACTGTGTGCTTGTCGAGAAGGTGTAACAGAAATGTCGAGAAGTTTTAAATGGCAGCCGCTGGAAGAAAGACGCTATACATCTCGCGAGAACCTACCTTGGAAACTTCGAGAGCCGTCTTGCAGGACAGAACCTACAGATCTTCAGCCCCTTCCGGCCTGATGTGTACAGGTTCCGCAAGTAAGTCGGCGTGTAAGAGTTCGCACTGAGGGGTACGAGCAGCCATTCTCATCGGGATCCATGCGTGCGCAGAACAGGTAGTAAACGTGATATATGGTTCGATAAAAATCATCCCCTCTCACACACTTCACAGTGATTTCTAAGCCCAACCTACATAGGTAGGAATGATCATCAAAATAAAATACGAGAAATCAGAGCTCGAACAGAAAGGTTTAGGTGTTCGTTTTTCCCGCGCGCTGTTAGGCAGTGGAATGGTAGAGAGATAGTATGATTGTGGTTCGACAAAACCTCTGCCAAACACTTAAATGTGAATTGCAGAGTAGTCATGTAGATGTAGTACAGATTTGGTACTTGGACAGTTGCGGTATTCCACGCTTACATTACGAACCAAAGGTTTACCCAGTCGCCTCAGGCTGGAGCTCGGACCCAGAAGACTCCGACGTCGACATGCGACACTCCCAGGATCTTGAGGGGGCTATCATTTCTGCCGCAACGCTCCGGTCGTCATTCTGCGTGCATTCGGAATTACTTAAGTTCAACTCCCTATCCAGCCACCTTGATTTACGTAGCACACGCAGTCCCTAAGTAAGTTCATGCAAATTTTACCATCTCTGTCTTGTTCTGCCTCCAGCCTACCAATAAATCATATCGAAATCTCAATATTAAATCGATTTTACCACCTACGATATAGTAGGGCAAAGATTCGTATTATTCTCTACAAACTGTTTTGTCTATCTGTTTTCAAAGATGGAGACACTGCCGCAGAATTTAGCTCTTGTTCGTCACTGAAAGCAATAAGACGGTTTGTCTAAACTGATATGCCATTATCACATACTCGCGGCTGAAGAATGCAAATGAAAGCGGCAGAGTACTTAACATTTCTGCAACGAAGAAAATTAAAATGCTTGCTCGAAATAATTTTCTGAACCGAGAAAAATTAAGGCAGCAAGCTAATTTGAAAAGTTATTGTATGTCTTCAGTGTATTAACAATGCAAAAGAACTTTACGTTTCCAGAACGACACGTACAGAATACAACCGAAATTTTATTGTTATACTATTTATAGTCATAAGACAGAGCCTACATGGCACATAACTATGTAATTTATGTGGGACAGGTAAGGCAGTGAAACACCAAAAGAATACAAAACAATAAGAAGACAAAGTAAGAAGTCCAAACGAATACTACAAAATACTATGAGAATGTTGCAGATTCCGCAGCAAGACGGCATTGTAGCAGGTCAGCTGCCGTACTTGACTTCCTTTGATTAAGTTCACTTGTCCACACGAACGTGCTTTATTAAAATCTATTACTGCACATTTCGTGGTACTCAGATCGTCTCCTGAACCACCCTAGCCAGCCCAAATTAGGACTAATAATTAAAAACCCTATAGAAAGAATAAATATTAAAACAATAATAATAAAACGATTTATATTTTTTGCTCCTGACATATAACACGAAGACGCGACGGCCACCAGCCATCAAAGCGACCAGTGAGTGAGGTGCCCGAGGACGGGATTCAAGGAACCTCAAATCGACCCAAAACCAGCTGCCAACATAACACAGAAATAGATATCCTCGGCGTAGTAAAGCAACTTAAATCACTTAATAAAAGCAAGTCTTCCAGTGCAGATTGTATACCAATTAGGTTCCTTTCAGCGTATACTGATGGAATAGCTCCATACTTAAGTCATATACAACCGTTAGCTCGACGAAAGATACCTACCCAAAGACTGGAAAGTTTCACAGGTCACACTAATATTGCCGGCCGCGGTGGCCGAGCGGTTCTAGCCGCTTCAGTCCAGAACCGCGCGACTGCTATGGTCGAAGGTTCGAATCCTGCCTCGGTCATCGACATGTGCGATGTCCTTAGGTTAGTTAGGTTTAAGTAGGTCTAAGCTCTAGGGGACTGATGACCTCAGATGTTAAGTACCATAGTGCTCAGAGCCATTTGAACCATTTTTTCTTTGTCACACCAATATTGAAGAAAGGTAGTACGAGTCATCCGCTAAAATTACAGGCCCAAATCATTAAGGTCGATATGCCGCAGGATTTTGAAACATATACTGTGTTCAAACATAATGAATTATCTCAAAGCGAACGGTTTATTGACACACAAAAATGTCTCTGAGCACTATGGGTCTTAACTTCTGACGTCATCAGTCCCCTAGAACTTAGAACTACTTAAACCTAACTAACCTAAGGACATCACACATATCCATGCTCGAGGCAGGATTAGAACCTGCGACCGTAGCAGCAGCGCGGTTCCGGACTGAAGCGCCTAGAACCGCTCGGCCACCCCGGCCGGCTATTTACACACAGTCAACACGGATTTAGCAGACATCGTTCTTATGAAACACAACTAGCTCTTTACCTAGACGAAGCTCTGAGTGCTATCGACAAGGGATTTCAAATAGATTCCGTGTTTCTGCCTTTATGGAGGGTATCGCCTCAATTACGTGACTGGATTCGTGATTTCCTGTCAGAGAGGTCACAGTTCGTAGTAACTGACACAAAGTCATCGAGCAAAACAGAAGTGATTTCTGGTGTTCCCCAAGGTAGTGTTATAGGCCATTTGCTGTTCCTCATCGATATAAACTATGTGGAATACAATCTGAGCAGCCGTCTTAGGTTATTTGCAGATGGCGCTGTCTGTTATCGACTAGTAAAGTCATCAGAATATCAAATAAATTGCCAAACGATTTATAAAAGATATCTGTACGGTGCGAAAATTGGCAATTGACTATAAATAATGAAACGTGTGAGTGCTAAAAGGAATCCGTTAAACTTCGGTTATACGATAAATCAGTCAAACCTAAAGGCTGTAAATTCAAGTAAATACCTAGGAATTACAACTACGAACAGCTTAAATTGGACGTAACACAAAGAAAAAGTTGTGGGGAAGACAAGCCAATGACTGCGACTTATTGGCAGGACACTTAGAAAATGTAACAGATCTCCTAAGGAGACTGACTACACTACGCTTGTCCGTCCTCTTTTGGAGTACTGCTGCGCAGTGTCGGATCCTTACCAGACAGGATTAACGGAGTACACCGAAAAAATTCAAACAAGGACCGCTCGTTTTCCGAAATAGGGGACAGGGGGTCACTGAAGTGGTACAGGATTTGGGATGGACATCATTAAAACAAAGGCGTTTCTTGCTGCGGAGAAATCTTCTCACGAAATTCCAATCACCAACTTTCTGCTACGAATGCAAAAATATTTTTCTGACGCCGATCTACATAGGGAGAAAGTATCACCATGATAAAGTAAGAGTAATCAGAGCTCGCACGGAAAGCTATAGGTGTTCGCTTTTTCTCGGCGCTCCACGAGATTGGAATAACACAGAACTGTGGAGATGGTTCGACAAACGCTCTACCAGGCACTTGAAAGTTATTTACAGAGTATCCATGTAGATGCAGATGTAGATGTAGATTGCCTGTTTCGTGATAAATTTTCACCAGCTGCATGTAGAAGCAAATTGAATAGATAGAAGCCAGTACCATAATGGTTCGGTGAATGACGTCGCATACGATTGTTCGTACTATCATCTTCCATCTGAGGTGTGGAACTTAGAAACGAAAAAGGAAGAAACATTCCGCCATCAGACCTAGAGTACCTCGCGATGCAGACGGCTCGCCGTGCCCTCCTCGACCCATATAGCTTCATGCGCCTGGCGTATGCAGTTCGACGGCTCGCTGGTAAACTGCCGGACTACAAAGCCAGAGATCTTGGGTTCGGTCTACGGTCATTCGTAGGATTTTTGCCACTTGTTTTGCCTCTGGAAATGTTTGTTAATATCAAAAATGGCGAGTTGCACCATTGTTCAGGTTTGATGTTGAAGTGTGGGTAACTAGCTGGGTGAGGCAGTGCAAGAGCTTGAAGGAGGGAGGAGACGGCACACCACCTCGAAGAGCACCGTGGTGCTCTAAGCTATGTTCAGATTGATGACTACTTTGCTTATGGAGGGGCATTGCGTCAGCACATCAGGGTCGTTGTCAGCTTCTCAAGTGGGGTCACGAGGCTACGTTTCTCCCACCAAGGAAAAATCAGTGACAGTGACGGGAGTTGAACTGGGGTCTTCCACGTGGCAGGCATAGGCGCTGGCCACTCACCTACTGAGGCGCACATTGAACTAAGTGAACAAAACGAAAACCGAGTTAACGGAGTGCACATCGGGTGGACTTTTAGACATCCACATCTAAAAGTCAAACTTCGACAAGAGACTCTGGAAGGGCTGGACGAATTGTGGCACCTAGGAAGCATAATAGTGTAAGTAGGCTGTTTAGGTTTTTATGTTGGTAACGCCACATAGCGCTCTGTATGAAAATCACTGGCTGTGCTGTGTACAGTCTGTGGCTGGTTGGCATTGTTGGAATATTCGCTATTGTAGTGTTGCGCAGTTGGAGGTGAGCCGCCAGCAGTGGTGGATGTGGGGAGAGAGATGGCGGAGTTTTGAGAGCTGATGATCTGGACGTGTGTCCATCAGAGACAGAAAATTTGTAAGACTGGATGTCATGAACTTGAACACTATTAAGGTAAATGCATTGTTTGTTCTCTATCAAAATCTTTCATTTGCTAACTATGCCTTCAGTAGTTAAAATCTTTCATTTAGCTGGCAGTATTGGCGCTCGCTGTATTGCAGTAGTTCGAGCAACGAAGATTTTTGTAAGGTAAGTGACTCATGAAAGGTATAGGTTATTGTTAGTCAGGGCAATTCTTTTGTAGGGATTATTGAAAGTCAGGTTGCGTTGCGCTAAAAATATTGTGTGTCAGTTTAGTGTTGATCAGGATAAGTAAAGAGCAAAATGTCTGAGTACGTTCAGTTTTGCTCAGCTGTTTGAAAATCAAATAACGTAAGGGGTATCCAAGCACAGTAATTGATAAATTTTTCTAAGCGATGGTTTCAATAGATAATAAAGGAAGATCCGAGAAAGACACAGCAGCATGAATTGCGCAGAGGAAAAGAGCTTTCTGTAAAAAGAAACAGACATACATCTTGAGACCAGAAAAAGATTCGTGAAATAAAATTTGGGTCTTAACTTTCTGTGAGAGTGAGATGTGAAGAGCTGCAAAGACAGAAATAAAACAATTAGAAGTCTTTAACATGTGGTGTTACAGGTGGCTGTTAAAGATCAGACGGATTGATCGAATAAGGAACGAAGTCATCCTGCACAGGATTAATGAGGAAAAGCACGTATTACGACACGAGACTGTTGTTGAATCGTGGCGGAAGGCCGGCCGGGGTGGCCGGGCGGTTCTAGGCGCTACAGTCTGGAGCCGCGCGGCCGCTGCAGTCGCAGGTTCGAATCCTGACTCGGGCAGGGATGTGTGTGATGTCCTTAGGTTAGTTAGGTTTAAGTAGTTCTAAGTCTAGGGGACTGATGACCTCAGAAGTTAAGTCCCGTAGTGCTCAGAGCCATTTGAACCACTTGCTGGCGGAAGGAAATCAATCGCAGCGGCAGTCCTACATGTGATTGGACGGGGCGAATGGTAAGCATTTCGTGCCTAGTCATATCCACTGAAGTACAGGCAATAAAAAGTTTTCCTAATGTTCTTGTGGCAATAAATAATAATGCAACTAAAGTTGATAAAATCGTAAAGTGTAAAGGGAACTATCCGAGTATTCCTGTTTGGCTACAGAGGCCAGGAGGGAACAGCGGAAAGACTGCACAATTTGCCCACAGCGTCATTCCTTCAGCTATCGGCCGCTCTTTCCGTCCACAGTTGTAATTCCACGTGGCACGACACGGCCACTAGAGCCTCTGTCGCTTTCGGCAACGTGTGGTTCACAAATTCTAGCACAATTACTTGTACTCTGGTGCGAGCCGTTCTCAGCGCCTCTCATACAAACTGGGACTTTTCTAGCTCATTTGACACATTAGTGGGAGAACCACATGTGTAGTTCTTAAGGTTCTTCAGTGCCCCGTTAAATAATTTTTCTTGTTCAAGTTAGTGAACAATACGCTCGGCAGGAAAAAAAAGGGTTAAAGGTTCTTCACTTGCGCACAACACTTATATTTTAAGGCATCTGTGGCTCACCCGGTATAAGAAACGTCGCCGACGATGTGGGATACGGCAGCTAAGCCCTCTTCACACGGTAGGACGCAGTTAAAATAGAGGTGGGAGAGGAAGGGACATCCGATCTCAACGACACACAGCGCCGCCGACACACGGGACGTGAGGGTTAACGCGATTTTCCGCAGCGGTAGTTATCGGTTTTATCTGACTCGCAAATCACACAGATTGATTAGGAAAATGGACGCATGTGTAATTCGCACATTAGCCCTAATGAAACACACATTTCCTCCCATTTGTCCAAATGCTAGTAATGTTATATCTGTTCCATACGTAAATGAAAACTTCAGTATTCATGAACATGTAAGACGAAAACGAAAGATACACATGCAGTCAGTGAGGACATCGTCTTATAAAAGTTCAGAAAATCGAACTTACTCGTAACAGGGAGTGCACTTTTATTTACATAACATCAAATATCACAGAAATTATTTCTATTAATGTGCAAGAGCATCCCACATCCTTTCAGAAAAGGCGAAGGAAAAAAAAAAATACTGTTTCGTACCATGACATCCCTGCCAACTACTTTATGCTGACGGTCTGAATTAAGTGACAGTGTACTTCATGTTACGGTGTTGTGAAGACTTATATCGAATAGCGGCGTCGATAGGTTATTAACTGACATACAATTATTACAAACCATAGCAAGAACTACACAATTTTGATTGATCATCAACGTGCCATTGCCTTAAAACGGGGTACTCGCATAACACGCGAGCTATAGCGCGAGAATAACTAACTACGAAAATACTTTATCGTCGCAAGTCATTTGATGAAACAGATCGTGCCAGTAACGACGGGATCTCGAGAGGTCTGTGCGAGTACCGGTCCTTACATACAGCGAAGGGTTAAGTTGCACACACAACCCACCAACTACATACATGCATTATTAGACTTGCTATCCCCTGTTCAGTATCACTGGTCTTACTCAAGCCAGGGGTTTAGAATAGCAGTACGGTGGCGAACGCAAAGGACGTGTAAACAGCTGCTTATTTAGCGATTAAACACTGGTAAGAAACGGAAATAAACCGATGTGGCTGTATTGCCTTTAGACTTTTCACATAATGGTCAATACAAGCGTCGTGTTTGGCTGTAATTTTTCGTGCAGCAGATGGAAGACAAACGAAAAACAAAAAAAGACGTGTCTCAGTACAACCACAACTAGAAACATGTTACATACTTTCTGCTTTTGTACTTTATGTAAGCCTAAACAATTACATTAAAGTTTGTCTTGTCCGAAATACTGGCAGAATTTAAATAGTTTATGTATATTTTAAGGGGTTTAATAAATCTAGTATTAACAGACATTGCTTAATGACGTGCTTTCGACCAGTTTTGATTAACTTTGGCTTTTCTTCGGTTAATATGCTCGTTATGAAAGTGCTCCTATAACTAGAACGTGGTATTTGTCGTTGACAACAAGTGTCTTTCTTCATTTGAATGTTCAGGCGAAAACTGTAGTCTGCTTTAAACGTGTATATATGTATCTTGATGATTTTCTTATTACACGATTATACATTTAGGTTGTATGTGTTAGACTCGACTAGTTTGCAAATATTTGTTCAACTGCAGAAACTCTTTAAATCACCTCGTAAAGCTTAGAACGCCATTTCGTTTCAGGAAATCGTGTTAGGACTTCTTGATGCCGACTATCTTCCCTCACCAAACGTCGTGCTTCAGTAAAGGCGACGTCTTTTGCATTATAGTAACGCGTGTCTGTGGTTTCAACTGAAAGCGATAAATACAATATGGCGTCTCGCAAGTTCTGCTCGTGACATTCTCGATACTTTTTGGCTGTGCTCAGTGATCTCTACACAACCTAGATGTAGGTCTGGTCTCTGAGTATAGAACTGCAAAGTGTCTGCAAATACACGTGCTATGCATCGTCCGCCATATTGTAGTTTGGCAAACAAATTTCCATCGTTCTGCGTGTGACAAAGAATTGCAGACCGATTTCTTGTTTCGAACTTTATGTCAACGTATGATGTAATAGGCTGATGAAGGAGCGAAATAAGTATTTTCTTTTCGTGTTCTAGTGACATTTCGTAGCAGCCATGTTGTAGTTTGGCAAGAAACGAAATATGAGCGTGTATGGCTGGCACGGTCAGATAGCTGAAGTTCAACATCCAGGTAGTATAGAGATCACTGGCTGTGCTTTACGTGGCACGTTTCCGAAATATCGCGAAGCGTATTTTGTGTTTCACGCGACGAAATGGCTCCTCAAGAGCGGGAGGTGAGGTCAGAAAAGCGGTAGAGCGCCACGTCAGCGCTAGCCAGGTCGCGCCGCGCGACGCCGGCTCTAGGCTGCAGAGGGCTGCGGTCGGCGGGAGTGAGGAACGCACAACCGCGACAGAGCGACCCGAGGTCTGGTGTCCGAGACGACAGCCGGCGCGCGACAGCTCGCCGGCCAAACGTTGACCCCTCGACCTTCCCCGCGAGACGGCAGCCCGCGGGCTCCCGCACTCGCGCTGCGGCCTGCTTGCGGAGGCAAACGGCACGGCGGGCGCCGAGGCACGCCGTCTGCGCCGCGCTGCTCGTTTTTTGGGGCGTCCCGTCTGGAGCGGGCTAGAGCTAGGCCGCCCGTGTGGTCCGGCGCGCGGCTGCGGTTCTCTTGCGCGGCGCTGTAGCAGGGCCGCCAGAACCGCGCGGAGACAAGTTTGGGGCGAGTGCGCAAGGCCCGGCCCGCCGGCTTTGTGAGAGAGGGGAAAGGGCCGTCTGGTCGCCTGGAGTGGGATGGGGGGGGGGGGGGCGGAGGGTGGGGCGGGGCGGGGAGTGTGGGGGCGACCTTCACTTTCGGGAGGCGACGCGTGAGCAATGAACCCAGCAGACGGCGCGCACTTTTTGGGGCCCCGTCCGGCCCGGCCCCGCTGCTACCATCTGCCGGCGAGGCCCGGAGTCTAGCGTCCACTCCAGCCTAGGCGACCGCGTGGGAAGGAAAGAGCAAACAGACAGCCGGCGGGCCGGGGCTGGCGTGGCGCGGCGCGGACACACCATCACGTGCTCGCGGCAGCCCGCCGAGCGGCGCCATCTTGAGACCGCGGCCGCCAGAGAGGCTGCTCGAGCAGCCAGAGAGGCGCGCTGCGCCGGTCGCCAGCCTGCGTTATCGATCTGCAGAATATCGACCGGGCGGTCGCACCACCTGTACCATACGTTATTAAAGCTGGGCCTCCCCACACAGCAACCACAAGTGGCAAGACGGTTCGAAGTGCAGCTGCGACGAGACCTGCTGTTTCCACGAGCCACAGTGAAACTTCCCGCAACTCGGTTTTCCATAATCATTCATTTGAAATCGTATGGGCGGGCACGATTTTGCCACAGCGCAGGGTCTGACAGTACAGCTGTTCCGAGAGCCAATTAAGGGGGGGAAAAAGAATTACTTTTGAGCCCAAAATTGGATAATGGGCAGAAGCAGCTCGTAGCTATAGAACATACAGATGAACACGAAAATTCACTGTATCTAAATTACGAGTCGTATTGGAAACGGTTTATTCGAGTTAATAACAACAAAACTTCACTCATTCGTCCTGGTGTTATTTACCTCCTAGTAAATTACTTGACAATAACAGGAATAACTAGGGTGACCAGATGCAATTGTTTAAAAAGGAGGACAAACAGCTTCAAAAAGGAGGACAAAGGAAGAAAAAAGAGGACACGTAAAACGAGTCAACTACAGATGAGGATACCACCCGTCAGCTTTGGACAAGTCACGTGACTGCCGGGAATTACTGTTAAAACTAGCAGTTAACTGTTACTGATAGTCAAGTGGTGGTTAACTGAGCAATATGAAAAAAATTAAAAACATTGATTGTGGTGACTGTGTGGCGTCAATTGTTTTGTTATGTCAACAACACAGAATTGTTTACAAAGCAAAAAACGTAAGACCATTCACCTCCATTCGGCGCACCGCTACCAACATCTACAATTCAAGCTGCAGCTGGCGACATGTAATCTACACTTTAACATTATGAATACAAATAAATTGAATGACTATGAAACAATGAAATAAAACCATGACAGTTAATCTGTCGAGTTATTTCTTACCTTTATTGGTCACTGAGACTTACGTTCCTGGTCCACATATCTTACATTCCATTTCAAATTCATTTCTCCCTTTCTTGAAAGCCGGATATTTGCAGGAAAGAATATCAGAAAATGTACACTTTCGTTTAGGCATAGCCAAATATTTTACGTATCTCACTCGGTTAAAAATTACACTCACAAATCACTCGTGCACTACAGGAAGCCAAACCTATACAAAGTGAACATACGAAACGAACATTTTAAATAATCGATATTTGCATTCGCTTAGAGGTCGATCAACGATAACATCGACGATCCTGTTGCCAGCTACTAACACCGCCTTCGCGCGTGTTTATCACGAAGGCTGTGCCAATAAAAGTATTTAAGAAAATAACAATAGAACGGACGAATACTAAATTTAACTGCATTACGTTCAACTTTGTGAAAAAGCCGCACACTGTAAAAATCCGCACGGACCCCAGACAAAGAGCTAAAAAGGAGGACATGTCCGGATTAATCCGGACGTCTGGTCACCCTAGGAATAACTTCGAATCAAACCACATTTATCAAGCCTGTGAGGTTTGCGGACGACACTATAATTTTGGCAGAGACAGGAAACGACCTGGAAGAGCAGTTAAACAGAATGAACAGTGGCTTGAAAGGAGAAGCAAAATGAGGATAATGGAATTAGTCGAATTAGGTCGGGTGATGCTGAGGGAATTAGATTAGGAAAGCCGGCAGGAGTGGCCGAGCGGTTCTAGGCGCTACAGTCTGGAACTGTGCGACTGCTACGGTCGCAGGTTCGAATCCTGCCTCGGGCGTGGGTGTGTGTGATGTCCTTAGGTTAATTAGGTTTAAGTAGTTCTAAGTTCTAGGGCACTTATGACCTCAGAAGTTAAGTCCCATAGTGCTCAGAGCCATTTGAACCATTTTTGAAGATTAGGAAATGAGACACTTAAAGTAGTAAAGGAGTTTTGCTATTTGCTGAGCAAAATAACTGATTATGGTCGAAGTAGAGAAGATGTAAATATAGACTGGCTATGGCAAGCAAAGCGTTTGTGAAGAAGAGAAATTTGTTAACTTCGAGCATAGATTTAAGTGTCAGGAAGTCTTTTCTGAAAGTATTTGTGTGGAGTTTAGCCATGTATTGAAGTGAAACATGGACGATAAATAGTTTATACAAGAAGAGAATAGAATCTTTCGCAATGCGCTGCTACATAAGAATGGTGAAGATTAGAAGGGTAGATCATGTAAATAATAAGAAGGTCCTGAATAGAATTGGGGAGAAGAGGAATTTGTGGCAAAAACTGACTAGAAGAAGGGTTCGGTTGATACGACACGTTCAGAAGCATCAAGGGACCACCAATTTAGTACTAGAGGGAAGTATGGAGGGTAAAAATCGTAGAGGGAGGCCAAGAGATAAATACACTAAGCAGGTTCAGAAGGAGGTTGTTTGCAGTAGTTACTCGGAGATGAAGAGGCTTGTTACTCGGAGATGAAGAGGCTTGCACAGAATAGAGGTTGATGGAGACCTGCAGCAAACCAGTTTCTGGAGTGAAGACCACAACAACAGCAGCCTACAGTAATTTCTCTTCCGACTTCAGTTGTAGGCATTTAAGTTCATTTACAAATAGAATGCGATGTCATTTCAGTAAACCACCTGTATGAATGACAGACTGTCATTAACAGCAGATCTTTCATTTTCTCTGTTTCAGGATTGCAGTGATTTGCTGGGCACTAAACCTATATAATTAATTAATCTATTACACTTTTATTACCTCCCACTCGGTTTGCAACTGTATCGTATTCAAAGACTATATAACTTTTAAGCATTAAATCTGCCCCTTTTTATCGCAGAGCAGTAAATGAACGACGCATCCTCAGTTTTACGAGAAATGTGTCCAAGTTTATTTTCACTTGGCCAAAATATGTTCATCTCCTGCTATAGTGAAAACACACTCATTTGCACTTCTACATCCAATAATTTGACTTGTTTGTGACTGTACAACGTGACTCGAATGTGAACATTTTTAGGTTAGGCTTTACCGTGACTGTTACTAACATTAAATGAAACAATAAGTTCACTGTTACCAGTCACCGTTTTATTTATTTCCACGACGCGTTTCGAAGGTTTAACCCTCCATCATTGGGTGGATTTACATTAGTAAGTATTACATTTGTGTGTGTGTTGTGTTACGATTTTTGGAGGAACTTGTGGCACTGCCTAGTGGAGAAACAAGACACTATTTCAGAATATGGTTTAGGATTACTTCTTACAAAAAAATCAAACTGATATCTAATGGTAAACATTAAATAAGACTCCACACTACAGATAATTAATGCCAACCTACATAAACACAAAAACATCCCTTCAACTCACATTAATGAACTAATGGACCTGCTTGAATTCACACTTTCATGCAACTATTTTAAATTTAACAATAAAATCTACAAACAAACTGATGGTCTGGCAATGGGCTCAAATCTTTCCGTATTGCTAGCAGAAATATTTATAAGTAACCGAGAAGACAAAATCCTGAATTCCAATCACCACCTCTTCAAAAATAACATACTACTACAGATATGTAGATGATACCATCATTTTAATCAAAGGCACTAAAGATGACATCAGTGAGTTGAATCAGTTTTTCAACAATTCCCATGAAAACATAAAATTCACAGTTGAACACCAAAAAGATGACAGTATAAATTTCCTGGACCTTACCATTAGAATAAAGAATAACAGACATCAGTTTGAAATTTATCGGAAGCCTACCACAACACATACCACAATCCACAACTCCTCTTGCCACCCTGCAGCACACAAAATGGCAGCATTCTGGTACATTATTAATAGAGCTGTCCAACTACCACTCTCAGAAGATAAATGTGATCAAGAAATTGAAATAATAAAACAAACAGCTATTGAAAATGGTTATAACAGCTCCATAGTAGACACCCTAAAACACTTAATAATGGCAAAGGAATCACAACACAAAAAAAAGAAAATAACATCTTCCATGCAATCCCCTTTCTCGGTAACATTTCATACCAGATTTCCAATGTCTTCAAACGGAAAGGCATAAGCATATCCTTTACAACAAACAACAAGATTGGACAGAAGTTACCCCACAACATCGGCACACGAAACCCACTGCATCACACAGTTGTGTACAAAATTGAATGTTTGGACTGTGACTGCTTCTACATAGGCCAGATAAGCAGATCATTTGAGATTAGGTTCAAGGAACACATGGCAGCACTGAAAAACAAAAATATCACACATCAGCAATAGCTACCCACCTGCATGAAACAAAACTCCATCTTAACAACACAAGTATTAGCATCCTACACATCCAACCAAAAGGCATAAAAGACACCCTTGAAACACTCCGAATATACAAATATACAAACATCAAATGAAACAACCAGAATCCATCTTAAATGACAAAAATGACAATATATACAATAGTATCATCTCTGTTTTCAGCAACTGCCTACACACTTAAAAATGCACACACACATCCACACACACACACACACACACACACCTAATATTTACCATAAATATTGACAGCTGCCAAGAGTACAAGAGATTGACCTCATTCACAGATAATTCATCACACCAACAGCTTGTACACCTTGTCAGCTTAAAACTGTATGTACAAAATATCTATCTGCATATTTTATAGCATTAAACAATGTATTACCCCAACCTTTAGGCACCTAATATATGCAGCATGCAATCTTAAGACTCCTGGCCATGTAAATGTTTGCTCTCATATAATCACTCTTTCCTCTCTCTCTCTCTCTCTCTCTCTCTCTCTCTCTCTCCCTTTCACTCACACACTCACACACACACACACACACACACACACACACACTTTTTTTCCTCTCTCTACCTCTCCTTCTGCCTCCAGCTCCTCACTTCACATCTGTTTATTAATCCCAACCAAAGAGTGTAATGTATGTATGATTTTACTGTTGTAGCCAATATGATCATTTTAATTAAAGTCTGTAACATTTCACCTAATTGTTATCAAGAAGTATGAAGTTTAAGCCATTTTAACATTTCACCTGATTGTATAAACGAGTACGAATGTTTAGCTGTTATAGCTTGACGGAATTGGATTTATATACCACCTGAGGTACGCACTCATATATTTGACACCTCAAAACAAACACCGCCAAATGCTTAAAGCAATTATTCTGTAATAATGTTGTTACGATGTATATTCTCTGCACTTTACGATTATGTCTTCTCTTCTGCTATACGAACCTTGCACCCAGCTGATTCCAGACGCCATATTTGCTTACATATGTGGCAGTATACATGTGATGTGTTACGACTGGAAAAGGAACCTGTGCCCAGTGAAGGTACTGCAGATTACTTATTTAATGTTTACCATTAGATATCAGTTTGATTTTTTTGTCAAAAGTAATCCTAAACCATATTCTGAAATAGTAATCTTGTTTCTCCACTAGGCTGTGCCACAAGTTCCTCCAAAAATCGTAACACAACACACACACAAATGTAATACTTACTAATGTAAATCCACCCGATGATGGAGGTTTAAACCTTCGAAACGCGTCGTGGAAATAAATAAAACGGTGACTGGTAACAGTGAACTTGTTGTTTCATACAATTTAATTTAGTGACTCGAATGGCACAATTTAATTATTAGCCAAAGATGTATTAAGGTAGGAAATGTCATATGTCTATAAAGTCTGCTGGAAGAAGCAGATAAACAGTTGCTCAACCTACTTAGACAGTGATGGGTATCACTCAGCTCCGATATGACGCACTTAAATGGATTATGGGCAACTTTCAAACTGATTGAAAATCGCGCATGAAGAAGTATGTGCAGACTAAGTGAGACAACGGCAGTAAAAACTCACCTTGGTAATAGCAAAATTTAGTTCAAAAAACAATACGGAACTTTCGACGGCAAAATTTAGTAGTAATTTGCCCGTCTACTAAAGGACTGATGTGCGAACCATAAAACTTTCACCGTCATACCTTACCCTATGGTCTTGTAGAGAACCCGAGAAAATTCCGGTCCATCATAAAATCGTCAAGCAGGTCGAAGGATTCTATATAGTCACTCGGCGACCAGTCTGGTGAGGCAATAGAAGACAGCAAAAGGAAAACCGAATTTTTGAATTTCGCTTTTAAAAAATAATTCGCGCAGGAGGATTGTAGAGAAGAACCACCATTTAACAGTAGCACAGACTGCCGTATGGGTGACGTAGTAACTGGCAACTCAGCCGTAGAGAAACAACTGAAAGACTTGAAAAAAAATAAGTCGCCAGGTTCGGTTGGAATCCTATTTCGATTTTACGGAGAGCTCTCTTCAGCACTGAGTCGTTACATAGCTTGCATTTATCGCGAATCTCTCTCCCAGTGCAAAGTTCTGAGCGACTGGAAAAAGCACAGGTGACACCTATATAGAGGGTGAATCACCTAAAAAATGCTCAAATGTGCGTGAATCCCTAAGGGACCAAACTGCTATGGTCATCGATTCCTAGACTTACACACTACTTAAACTAACTTATGCTTAGAACAACACACACACCCAGACCCGAGGGAGGAATCGAACTTCCGGCGAGAGGGGCCGCGCAATCCGTGAAATGGCCCCTCAAACCGCAGGGCCACTCCGGAATCACCTAAGACTTGCACCCAAAATATTACGCAAATGAAAAGTGCGGTTTTCGCAGAATGGATTGGTAATCAGGGGCTTGTATTGTTAGCCAATAAACAGACTGTAATAATACTTAGTAGGTGTATTTTTCGTGCAAACACACATCTTTTTAAATTGAACAATACATACTGAAATTAAAAAAAACTAAAAGCAGGGTAAATTAGTGATTAGTGGTGTTTGTTGCAGGTTTCTGGTGCTCGTCGTTTAAAAGATATCGTATTTTGAAAAGTTTGTACACCGATACTAGTATAATACACGTGGTAGCATACACTAAAGAACAACACAAGTGCATACACTAAGTCGATTCTAGTAACAAGACAACTGAGCATCACAGGCTGTGTTCAAAACGACCACCGGCAGCGGCAATACACACTTCCATTCTGGTAGGTCCTTGAAGCGTCTTTCAGTTTTCCCCACATACCAAAGGGTATAGGTGTCAAATCTGGCGAACGGGCCGGACAAGGTACAGGTCCTCTGCCTCCAGTCCAACGATTCGGAACAATTCGTGAAGAAAACATGGTTCAAATGGCTCTGAGCACTATGGGACTCAACTGCTGAGGTCATAAGTCCCCTAGAACTTAGAACTACTTAAACCTAACTAAGGACAACACACACATCCATGCCCGAGGCAGGATTCGAACCTGCGACCGTAGCGGTCGCGCGGTTCCAGACTGTAGTGCCTAGAAACGCTCGGCCACCAGCGGCCGGCCAATTCGTGAAGACATATGTGGTAGTACTTCATGTACTATGGGCGTGTCAGCCATCATGTTGGAAGCATATGTTCCTGCGCTAATGGTTCTCTATCCCAAAAAATAGTTTAAATGGCTCTGAGCACTATGGCACTTAACTTCTGAGACATCAGTTCCATAGAAGTTAGAACTACTTACACCTAACTAACCTAAAGACACATCCATGCCCGAGGCAGGATTCGAACCTGCGACCGTAGCGGTCGCGCGGTTCCAGACTGTAGTGCCTAGAAACGCTCGGCCACCAGCGGCCGGCCAATTCGTGAAGACATATGCGGTAGTACTTCATGTATTATGGGCGTGTCAGCCATCATGTTGGAATCATGCGTTCCTGCGCTAATGGTTATCTATTCCAAAAAATGGTTTAAATGGCTCTGAGCACTATGGCACTTAACTTCTGAGACATCAGTTCCATAGAAGTTAGAACTACTTAAACCTAAATAACCTAAAGACACATCCATGCCCGAGGCAGGATTCGAACCTGCGACCGTAGCGGTCGCGCGGTTCCAGACTGTAGTGCCTAGAAACGCTCGGCCACCAGCGGCCGGCCAATTCGTGAAGACATAAGCGGTAGTACTTCATGTATTATGGGCGTGTCAGCCATCATGTTGGAAGCATGCGTCCTGCGCTAATGGTTCTCTATTCCAAAAAATGGTTTAAATGGCTCTGAGCACTATGGCACTTAACTTCTGAGGACATCAGCTCCCTAGAACTTAGAACTACTTAAACCTAACTAACCTAAGGACACACCCATGCCCGAGGCAGGATTCGAACCTGCGACCGTAGCGGTCGCGCGGTTCCAGACTGTAGCGCCCAGCACCGCTCGGCCACTCCGGCCGGCCCTCTATCCCACACAATCCGTTTACACTACATGGACGTTAACGTTTCACTGGCGAAGCCAACGAAGTTGTCAACAGATCAACAGTACATGTTTCGGCGTTTCACCTGGCCATGGTTGGCAAATGTAGCGTCATCTCTAAACAAGGTACATGGAACATCTGGAACATCCCATCTTAAAGCCCATGTACGATTCTCCAAATCGTTTCCTTGCAGCTCTTGATCGAGAGAGATGTAGTAGGGATGGAACCTACGTCGCTGGAGAATGCGAAGGACACTTGCCTGACTCATGCCACTTCCTCGTGCGACTGTGCGGGAGCTAACGTGCGGATCAGCTATTTGTTTCCTTCCGTTACGTTTTCCAGTGTTACACTACCACTTTCACGTGACTGGTTGGAGAGAATGGTAAATAATTGTCGAGATAGTTGACGTCAATGGGATATTTTTCAGCACACACAGTACAAAAACGAATTGCATTCTTCCTACACTCTCCATACACCACGAGCTTCTCGCCTTTATCTGCATTGCTAAATCCTATCGTCCACTCACCACATACTGTTTTGACCATAACACACTAACAGACTAGCAAGTCGCAATGCACTCAACGGACATACAAGCACACGGTAAGGAAATATAACATCCTATCTAGAAACTACGCAAGTTGAATGGCACTAACATGTGTTGGTGTGGAAACTTTGAACAATACGATATCTCCTAAACGACTGGCACTCGATTCTTGTAATGAACAACACTGACATTCTATCTAAGGCGCTGCAGCCATGGACTGTGTGGCTGGTCCCGGCGGAGTTTCGAGTCCTCCCTCGGGCATGGGTGTGTGTTTTTGTTCATAGGATAATTTAGCTTAAGTAATGTGTAAGCTTAGCGACTGATGACCTTAGCAGTTAAGTCCCATAAGATTTCACACACATTTGAACATTCTAATTTACCCTGCTTTTGGGTTCTTAGTTTCAATAGGCATTGTTCCATTTTAAAAAGTGTATTTCTGCAGAAAAATACACTTTCTAAGTACTATTACAAGCTGTTTATTAGCTAACAACGGAGCACCTGACTGCCAATCGGTTCTGTGAAAACCGCACTTACCATTTCAGCAATATTTGTGATGCAAGTTTTAGGTGATTAGCCCTGTATAAGAAGAGTAAAAGAATGGACCCGCAAAATTATACTCCAATGTCCTAAACATCGGTTTGCTCCAGAACTCTTGAGCAAATTGTTGTATGCCAACCTTGTGTAGGTCAGTAAAACCAGTAAAATTTTCAGAGTCCTAGAGCGAAGCTATCTCACCACATTACGCCAAGTTCAGTCTCGACAACACGGCTCGGATTTAAAATAGCAAATGGAGGTGTTGCCAGCTGTGGGATAAAGTGTCGCTTTGATACTTAGATCACATTTTCTGCTCAGGCATCGTGCTAGAATCAACCTTTGGCACCGGACTACTGAATTCGATCGCAATTTATTTCCGTTCGATTCAAAAGTTGCAAATTTTTCTGTATCACAAGATGCACCCATTGCAAACAAATGTAATAGAATAAACTGTGTATAAGTACCTTAAAAGTTGTTTTGCATGAAAGAACACCAGCAGATACAGGAAAACAAATCTGGGTACCAGGAGACAAAACATTCCGCCAGGGGGTCATGTGTTTGCTAGAACCGCTAACGAGTAATGACATGTTGAATGAGCAACATTGTTTTGAACGTTGGTGCATAATGCGTACAAGGGATATTAATAGTCAAGTTATGGTGACAAAAACCCTGGATAATTTTGGGGACATTAAGCGAGTCTTCTAAAAGGATTACTGATAACCACGTTAGAGGTTCTCGAAGAGGAAGATATTGAGGATTCTAAAAAACAAAGCAAACCGTCAACATACCTGCATTGTGAGGAGAAGTCAAACAACTTAAGGGTGAAGAGGGCATTAATGGAATCAGTGTTAATACGGTATACACATTTGTTCATCGACAAGGAGTGTTACTTGCTACACCAGTCACACAACATAGAATGCCAACAGGCAATCATTTGGCAGTATTTAGGAAACAGTATCGGCTATCTGAACATTTACAGCCGTTAGTAGAGGAAATGGTGAATCCGCAGTTATCAGGTGGGATTGTAGAACATTGTAAAACCCGTGGTCAGCGGGTAACATGATTGTGGATAAGAAGTCACCAGATGGAACAAGGAAATATCAGCTTTGTTGTGACTACAGATCCTTCGAAAAAAAAAGAGAAACAATAACAGATGTGAAACTTCCTGGCAGATTAAAACTGTGTGCCCCACCGAGACTCGAACTCGGGACCTTTACCTTTCGCGGGCAAGTGCTCTACCAACTTTCTTTTTTTTTTTTTTTTTTTTTTTTTTAATCTCATTTTGTTCGGATGTGTTCGTAGCATCTGCTCGGTGCGGACGTCGTAAGACATCCATTTATGTTCGTTGCTGATCGATTGACTCAGTTTTTTTTTTTTTATTATTACAGAGGCCGCGTAACCCTCTGACCGAACACGCTGAGCTACCGTGCCGGCTTCTACCAATTTTGTAGGGTACCTTTTGGGCTGAAAAACACACCAGCTACATTTCAGCGTTTATTAGATGGAGTCCTCAGCAGTTTAAAATCAAACAAATGCATGATGTATCTCGACAATATAATTATATTCGCAAAAAGCCTGGAAGAGCATGCTCAGGATTTGGAGTTGATATTTGACAGGTTGAGAAAGGATCGGCTTACGCTTAACATTGATAAATGTCACTTTGCACAATAACAAGTAAACTTTATGGGGCAAATAATAAGCCAAGATTAAGGACATATCCACGCCTTACATCAACAATACATGACTTTCTGTCCCCTCGGACAGTAAAATAATTACAATCTTTCCTTGGATTAGCAAACTACTATAGAAAATTCGTGAAGGGGTTTGCTGAAGTGGCACAACCACTAACAAACTTTTTGTTGAAAGACATTATGTTTAGTTGGACACCTGAGTGTCACACAGCATTTCAGAATTTAAAAGATATATTAACTTTAGATCATGTTTTGATTTTTCTAGATTTCACAAAAGAATTCTTATTGTAATGTTTTGGGAGCAGTTTTAGGGCAAATCATTGATGGGAAAGAACAACCAGTTACCTATGCATCTTGTCAGCTTAATAAGGCCACACAAAATTACTCTACCACTGAAAAGCAGATGTCAGAATTAATATACGGTACTTCTTATTTTAGATGTTATTTATATGGACTAAAGTTCACAGTGATTGTGGGTCGTGCAGCTTTAAAATGGCTACTAGGGCTAAGAGATCCTTCAAGTTGTCTAACGAGATGAACTTCGAAATTAATTAATTTCAATATGATGATATTCACAAATCGCGTGTTAAACACACAAATGCAGACACACGTAGTACGAAAATTGCTGCATTGCAAATCTCTGGACTCGGGTAAAAGATCTAAAGAAAGCACAAGCAAATGATAAAGAGTATCAAGTGTATTGAAAAGAGCGACAATATGGTTCATATGGCTCTGAGCACTAGGGGACTTAACATCGGAGGTTATCAGTCCCCTAGAACTTAGAACTACTTAATCCTAACTAACCTAAGGACATCACACACATCCATGCCCGAAGCAGGATTCGAACCTGCGACCGTAGCGATCGCGCGGTTCCAGCTGAAGTGCCTAGAACCGCTCCGGCCAGCGCAAACAGCGACAATTCGCCACACAAGAAGGGCTTTTATGTAGATCAACCAAGTGCAGACTACATTTCGTAGTTCCACCAGCTTTGCAGACAGAAGCACTACAGCAACCACATGAGCATATGTCATTGGGTCGTGGGGGTAAGACAACACAGATGGAAGAGTA
This sequence comes from Schistocerca gregaria, assembly GCF_023897955.1. Classification (NCBI taxonomy): domain Eukaryota; kingdom Metazoa; phylum Arthropoda; class Insecta; order Orthoptera; family Acrididae; genus Schistocerca; species Schistocerca gregaria. The sequence continues at coordinate 864,840,360 of NC_064922.1, forward strand.
GCAGAACGGTTCTGGTGGAGAACAAGACGCGCTGATGTTCAACAATACGTCAAGATCTGTATTCGGTGTGCACAATGTGCTGATTTATGACATCAAAAGATACAATTACAGAGAGTATCAGAGTCTGACTATCCGTTCCAAACAGCAGGAGCAGATATTTTGAGGCCGTTTCAGGGAATCAATCGCCTAACAAGTATGTGTTGAAAATTATCGATCACTTCCCAACGTATCGGGTAATGGTACCAATACGAGAGTGGAAAGCAGACACACTAGCTCACGACATGGTAAATCATTGGATAATCAAATTTGGGGTGTCGCAAACGATTATTTCGGACCAGTGGACAAATTTCATGTCCGATGTCATTAAGCAATTGTGTTTCTTAGTGAAACTTAAGAAATTACAGGCAAATACATTCCACCCACAGCCAAATGGCCATACAAAAAGAGTTCAAGGGACTATATCTAAGATGCTAAGCCATTGCGTAAATTCTCAATACCCAGACAGGGATGTATATTTAGTTTTTGTAATTAGTACATACATTCAAAACCTCATACAGCAACAGGGTTATCACCTTATGTGGTGGAATATGGACGCAAAATGCCTTCTCCATTTGCTGTGAATCAACCAAAGGTGGGAAAACAAGGTGAACACTTCAAGATATTCGCAAACACTCTACAGAGAATCTGGGAAAAGATAAAACGAGCTAACACAAAAGCGCTAGAACGTCAAGAGCCTGCGGGGAGTTAAGTAATAGGAATTAACCACAGTACTGGATACGCCAGTGGGTATTACTTACAGACCCTTACACTCTCAAGCGTAAGACAAAGAAGTTTTTTAGGAGGTTTCAGAGTTCTTCCCAAGTGCTCAAGGTAAAGTCACCTTTAAATGGAAAGTTACAATTACCAGTACGAACTTCAGTAGTCCATATTAATAGAATTAAACCTTTTCAAGGGGACATAGATACCTTTCCTCAAGTACCAGCGGTGATGCCACATTTGACAATTAAGAAGCAAAAGAGTAAACGCTACAAAATAGTCCATATGGGTTGAGACCAAGGAATACGTGGTTTTGGATGTACAGATGCATGGTAACAGTAGGATTTTTTTATTCCTTGTTTTCATTGATTCACGTAGTTTATTTAGGAACATAGCTATTTTTGTTGTATTCCAACTTTTTTCTAAGGAGGAAAGGAGTACACAAACTATTCCCTCTAAGTGATTGCGAGCGTGACGCATAGATGGAATGTAGCTAGTGTTGTGATCTTGCTCATCGTTGAAGCAGAAGGAACTGTCTACCAGTCTTTACAGAACAGAGTTGTTCGCGCAGCAGCTGGATGTAATCCTCACGAATCCCAGGTGGACGTTGAGATTGATATTAGACGTCTGGGAGGTAAGAACTGAAGTGAGAAGCTTGCGAGATACGCCCTTAAAAGTACTAAAGGAGGCGAAACGGGGCATACGATAGGGGATACACGAAATGAATAATATAAACTTAAGTTCACGTATGATATGTTGAGAGAGCAGTTGTAGTAAGTGACAGGTATTGTGCGGAAGCAGAGGGGATGGCTGAATGCTGGTGGAAAAACTAGAAATAACCGTGTTTGGCACAGCAGATAGTGAAGATATTTCAAGTTTGAATGTTCAATAGGCCAAGTGCAAGAAGTAGCGAGACATACAAAAACTTCAGTGGACTGGCACACGACACAAATTCTGGGTATGGAGCAAGGGTTGTTAAACATAACTAATAATTACGGCAGTATGCTAATGATACAACGATAAGGATTTAGGAATAATACAGAATCATCTAAAAACGTTGGACAGCAAAGTAGGCGTAGATAGGCTACTGAGGGAATGACCAAACAGTGTAAGTGATGCTAGAATAGAATTAGAAAGAATTCAAGAAGATATCCAGCAGGCTACGCAAAGAAAAGTAAGCACTACACTGCTACCACCGGAAAAACTGTAGCAAGGGTTACTGCAAGCGAAAAAGGAATTTCCCGCAGGTCTGCAGCATGTTATTTCCATAAATGAAAGCAGTATAGCTTTTATACTGTCATGTTTCCATAGTTGAACTTTATTCTGATAAAAAATGTACATATATTAATATACAGTTCCCTGTGACTAGCTTTAGATCATAATCTGAGTATTATACGGTTCAAGCACATCCAATTGGATGGAGTCTTATTAACAGATGGATTAAATCGTCAGTTACTGAAGAATTACTTGTATCTATACAACGCGAAATGCACGTAGCTCTGTCAGTAGAAGATCTTGGTACGTGTATTAATGAAATTATTACTATTCGTCCTACATGAGTAGTGCAAACGGATAACTGATCGTGTGAAGTGCCATTATTCTTGGGAAATATGAATGCGTCAGAGTGTAAGAAGGTAGTAAGGAAGTCATGGACAAATTTTCAGCGAGTCAGAAATCACTGGATTTATTCTATCAACAAACCACAAACGGTAACAGCGAACTACTACAAGAAAAAAGACATTTACAGGAACGACAAGAGTAGAATTACAGTTTGTTGTTGTGAACTTCAGTCCAAAGACTGGGTTGATACAATTCTCCATGCTACTCTATCTTGTGTAGGCCTCTCCACCTCTGGATAACTACTGCAACCTACATCCTTCTGAATCTGCTTAGTATATTCATCTCTTGGCCTTCCTCTTTGATGTTTGCCCTCCACGCTTCCCTCTGAACTAAATTGGTGATACCTTGACGCCACAGAATGTGTCCTACTAACCGATCCCATCTTTTAGTCAGGTTGTGCCACAAATTCCTCTTCTCCCAAATTCTATTCAGTGCCTCCTCATTAGTTACGTTATCTACCCTTCTAATCTTCACCATTCTTCTGTAGCACCACATTTCTCACCTTGTCTAAACTATTTATCGTCCGTATTTCACCTCCATACATGACTACACTACACGTAAATACTTTCAGAAAAGACTTCCTGACATTTAAACCTATACTCGACGTTAACAAATTTCTCTTCTTCAGAAACGCTTTCCTTTGCCATCGCCAGTCTACATTTTATCTCCTCTCTACTTCAACAATCATCAGTTATTTTGCTGCCCAAATAGCAAAACTCATCTACTACTTTAAGTGTCTCATTTCCTAATCAAATTCCCTCAGCATCATTTCATTGAATCTGAGTACATTCCACTTCCCTCTTTTTGGTTTTGTTGATGTTCGTCTTATATCCTCCTTTCAAGACACTGTCCATTCCGTTCAGTTACTCATTCAGGTCCTTTGCTGTCTCTCACAGAATTACAATGTCATCGACAATCCTCAAAGATTTTATTTCTTCTCCATGTATTTTAACTCCTACTCCAAATTTTTCTTTTGTTTCCTTTAGTGCTTGCTCAGTATACAGATTGAATAACATCGGGGATAGACTACAGCTCTATTTCACTCCCTTCTCAAGCACTGCTTCCGTTTCGTGCCCCTCAATTCTTATAACTGCTATCTGGTTTTGGTACAAACTGTTATTAGCCTTTCGTTCCCTGTATTTGAACCCTACCACCTTCAGAATTTGAAAGAGAGTGTTCCAGTCAACATTGTCAAAAGCTTTCTCTGATTCTACCATTTCCAGAAACGTACGTTTGCATTTCCTTAACCAGTCTTCTAAGTTAAGTCGTAGGGTCAATATTTCCTCGCCCGCATCTCGTGGTCGTGCGGTAGCGTTCTCGCTTCCCACACCCGGGTTCCAGGGTTCGATTCCCGGAGGGATCAGGGATTTTCTCTGTCTCGTGATGGCTGGGTGTCGTGTGATGTCCTTAGGTTAGTTAGGTTTAAGTAGTTTTGAGTTCTAGGGGACTGACGACCGTAGATGTTAAGTCCCACAGTGCTCGGAGCCATTTTTCAATATTTCCTCACGTCTTCCAATATCCCTACGGACTCCAAACTGATCTTCCCAGAAATCAGCTTCTACCAGTCTTTGCATTCGTCTGCAAGGAATTCGTGTTAGTATTTTGCAGCCGTGACTTATTAAACTGATAGTTCACTAATTTTCACACATGCTTTCTTTGGGATTAATTGTATTTTTCTTGATGTCTGAGGGTATTTTGCCTATGTCATACATCTTGCTCACCAGATGGTAGAGTTTTGTCATGGCGGGCTCTCCCCCGGTTATCAGTAGCTCTAATAGAATGTTGTCTACTCCTGTTGGCTTTTTTTGCCTTAAGTCTTTCAGTGTTCTGTCAAATTTTTCACGCATTATCATATCTCCCATTTCATCTTCATCTATGGCCTTTTCGCCTTTCATAATATTGCTCTGAAGTACATTGCTCTTGTATAGACCCTCTATATACTCCTTCTACCTTTCTGCTTTCCTTTCTTTGCTTAGCACTGGTTTTCCCTCCGATCTCATGATATTCATACAGATGGTTATCTTTTCTGTAAAGGTCTATTTAATTTTCCTGCAGGCAGTATCTACCTAACCCCTTGCGATATATGCCTCTACATCCTTAGAATCGTCCTCTAGCCATTCTTGCTTAGCTATTTTGCACTTCCTTTCGATCTCATTTTTGAAACGTTTGTTTTCATTTTCGCCTGCTTCATTTACTGCATTTTTATATTTTCTCCTTTCATCAGTTAAATTCAGTATCTCTTCTGCTACCCAAGCATTTCTACTAGACCTACTTGGTCCTCTGCTGCCTTCACTATTTCATCCCTCAAAGCTACCCATTCTCCTTCTACTGCATTTCTTTCTCCTGTTCTTGTCCATCGGTCCCTAATGCTCTCTCTGAAACTCTCTACAACCTCTGGTTCTTTCAGTTTATCCAGGTCCCATCTCCTTAAATTCCTACTTCTTTTACGGTTTCTTCAGTTTCAATCTATAGTTCATGACCAATAAATTTTGGTCAGGGTCCACATCTGCCCCTGGAAATGTCTTACAATTTAAAACGTGTTTTCTAAATCTCTCTCTTACCGTTATATAATCTATCTGAAATCTTCCAGTGTCTCCAGGTAAATCCACATATACAATCTTTTTTCATGATTCTTAAACCATTCGCTATGATTAACTTATGCTCTGCGAAGAATTCTACCAGGCGGCTTCCTCTTTCAATCCTTACCACCGTCCCCATATTCACCTACTACATTTTCTTCTCTTCCTTTTCCTACTATCGCCGGCCGATGTGACCGAGCGGTTCTAGGCGCTTCAGTCTGGAACCGCGCGACCGCTACGGTCGCAGGTTCGAATCCTGCCTCGGGCGTGGATGTGTGTGATGTCCTTAGACTAGTTAGGTTTAAGTAGTTCTAAGTTCTAGGCGACTGATGTCCTCAGATGTTAAGTCCCATAGTGCTTAGAGCCATTTTTTTCCTACTATCGAATTCCACTCCCCCATGACTATTAAATTTGCGACTTCCTTGACTATTGAATAATTTCTTTTATCGCATCATACATTTCTTCAATCTTTTCATCATCTGCGGAGATAGTTGGCATATAAACTTGTTCTACTGTGGTAGGCGTGGGATTCGTTTCTACCTTGGCTGCAATAATGCGTTCATTATGCTGTTCGTAGTAGCTTATTCGCGCTCACATTTTTTAATTCATTATTAAATCTACTCCTTCATTATCCTTATTTGATTTTGTATTTAGAACACTGTATTCACCTGACCAGAAGACTTGTTCCTCCTGCCACCGAACTTCTCTAATTCCTACTATATCTAGCTTTAACCAATTCATTTCCCTTTTTAAATTTTGTAACCTATCTGTCCGATTAAGGGCTCTGCCATTCCAGGCTCCGATCCGTAGAACGCATTTTCTTTCACCTGGCCGCACAGAGTGGCCGCGCGGTTTGAGGAGCCATGTCACAGACTGCACGGCCCTGGCGTCGGAGGTTCGAGTCCGCCTTTGGGTATGGGTGTGTATGCTGTTCTTAGCATAAGTTAGTTTAAGTAATGTGTAAGTCTAGGAACCGATGACCTCAGCAGTTTGGTCCCTCAGGAATTCACATATATTTGAACATCTTTCTCCTGATAATGACGTCCTCCTGAGTAGTCCGGCCCAGACATCCGAGTGGCGGACTATTTTACCTCCGGAATGTTTTACCCAAGAGGACACCATCATTATTTAACCATACAGTAAAAATGGAAGGGAATGTCTAGCAATGTACAAGGTACCCTCCTCCACGTATTGTACGGTAGCATACCGAGTGCTTCTGTAGATATAGATGTAGTTGTAGATGCACTCCTTCAAAGTGGAGTTGTGACTGAAAAAGGTGTTGGACTGAAACAGAATCAAAAAATACTGTTACTAAAGACCGAATATTACACGTGAAAATATGCCTATCTAAATTAGTGCACGAACATGGGTTCCTAAACCCTCTTTCCCATAAACTCATTTTCCAAGTACTATTTCCGGTTGATCATCGTTCATGATATTTGGGTCATACATGGAGCTTGAAAAATCAAATTTTAGAATCTATTTTTCATTGTCATGTTACATGTTACACCTGAATTGAATCGGAAGTCTGATCACGTATGACTTTCCTGAATATCAATGTTTTTAAACAAAGGCATCTATAAATGCTGATTGTTATTAAAAATGAATGGACTGTCATGTGATGGAATGTAATAACACCATCTACATCTACATCCATACTCCGCAAGCCACCTGACGGTGTGTGGCGGAGGGCACCCTGAGTAACCTCTATCGGTTCTCCCTTCCATTCCAGTCTCGTATTGTTCGTGGGAAGAAGGATTGTCGGTATGCTTCTGTGTGGGCTCTAATCTCTCTGATTTTATACTCATCGTCTCTTCGCGAGATATACGTAGGAGGGAGCAATATACTGCCTGTCTCTTCGGTGGAGGCATGTTCTCGAAATTTTAAAAAAAGCCCGTACCGAAGTACTGAGCGTCTCTCCTGCAGAGTCTTCAACTGGAGTTTATCTATCATCTCCGTAACGCTTTCGCGATTACTAAATTATCACGCAACGAAGCTCGCTGCTCTCCATTACATCTTCTCTATCTCTTCTATCAACCCTATCTGGTACGGATCCCACGCTCCTCAGCAATATTTAAGCAGTGAGCGAACAAGCGTACTGTAACTTACTTCCTTTGTTTTCGGATTGCATTTCCTTAGGATTCTTCCAATGAATCTCAGTCTGGCATCTGCTTTACCGACGATAAACTTTATATGACCATTCCATTTTAAATCACTCCTAATGCGTACTCCCAGATAATTTATGGAATTAACTGGTTCCAGTTGCTGACCTGCTATTTTGTAGCTAAATGATAAGGGATCTATCTTTCTATGTATTCGCAGCACATTACACTTGTCTACATTGAGATTCAATTGTCATTCCCTGCACCATGCGTCAATTCGCTGCAGATACTCCTGCATTTCACTACAATTTTCCATTGTTACAACCTCTCGATACACCACAGCATCATCTGCAAAAAGCCTCAGTGAACTTCCGATCTCATCCACAAGGTCATTTATGTATATTGTGAATAGCAACGGTCCTATGACACTCCCCTGCGGCACACCTGAAATCACTCTTACTTCGGAAGATTTCTCTCCATTGAGAATGACATGCTGCGTTCTGTTATCTAGAAACTCCTCAATCCAATCACACAATTGGTCTGATAGTCCATATGCTCTTACTTTGTTCATTAAACGACTGTGGGGAACTGTATCGAACGCCTTGCGGAAGTCAAGAAACACGGCATCTACCTGTGAAGCCGTGTCTATGGCCCTCTGAGTCTCGTGGACGAATAAGCTGGGTTTCACACGACCGTCTTTTTCGAAACCCATGCTGATTCCAACAGAGTAGATGTCTGGTCTCCAGAAAAGTCATTATACTCCAACATAATACGTGTTCCAAAATTCTACAACTGATCGACGTTAGAGATATAGGTCTATAGTTCTGCACATCTGTTCGACGTCCCTTCTTGAAAACGGGGATGACCTGTGCCCCTTTCCAATCCTTTGGAACGCTACGCTCTTCTAGAGACCTACGGTACACCACTGCAAGAAGGGGAGCAAATTCCTTCGCTTACTCTGTGTAAAATCGAACTGGTATCCCATCAGGTCCAGCGGCCTTTCCTCTTTTGAGCGATTTTAATTGTTTCTCTATCCCTCTGTCGTCTATTTCGATATCTACCATTTTGTCACCTGTGCGACAGCCTAGAGAAGGAACTACAGGACAGTCTTCCTCTACCATGCTCAGATTTGGAAAAACAACGTAACAGCTCATCACTCAATTCATTACCTTTGTGAAAATTAGATTATGAGGGACAATCTGTCTTAAAGCAGTTCTGAAAATATTATCAGAAATAAAATTAGCAATTCTATGAGATTTTGTTATAAATGAAAACAAAATTCATAAAGCATCTCTTTTACAAACTTTATGTGATGAATTTTACACTTTGGAGAGAAATTGCAAGGACTGGAATAATGTAACACGAACGTTTCGAAACAACAACACTTATTTTCACGATGAAAAACATACATACAAATGTAACAAACCGTACCAGTATATAAAAGTCATAAATTTTCAGCTATTCACTTTATCCTTATGTCTTGTTTTCTTTCTAACTGACAAATGGTGACCAAAAAATCTGGAGTTGACAATTTCACTGTTAAAAGAATATTCATTTTTTAAAGATATATCTAAGTTCCTGTTTGCACAGTTACAGCTTTATCTCTGTCTAAATATGTAAAACCTAAATTAGTTTTTCCGCTCACGTACTTGGTTTCTTTTGCAAGAGAAAATGCGTAGGAAAAATAGCAATCATTGTGTAGCCTTTTGAATGTCTCATGACAACAAGACAAGCAGTAAAATAAAGATTAAGAAGAGCCATAATCAAAAAATGCTAATGTGGTAAAAATGAATCACTTTGCAAGTCTTGTAGGGGACAATATCTTAGAGACACTGCATCAGTTACGAACATCAGCCACTGAAGGAATCCCGATCTGAATATTAGCAGTTATACTATCTTGAAACTGCGAGTACAGCCATTGCCAGACATGTTCCTTGATCATCCACCTCTGTTTCATCAGCCGGCAAAATATGTGTGTCGAGCCATAGCTTAACCAACACGCTGTCCCAAATCCAGTTTCCCACAAACTGATTTACTGACCACTTTTAGTTGGTTATATAAAAAAGGTACATGTATATTTTATAACAAAGCATCATAAATTAAAAAAAATCATAAAACATAATCTATATTGCCGTTTAATTTAAGAGGTCAGCTGATCTTGGTTTGTTGCTACAATCAAATTTCCTTTCTAGTCACGCAACTTGACGTATCCCACGTCATATCATTATAACTTGTAACACCATTAACAAAGAAAAAAAGAAAATTTACCAAAATATAACATTCCATAGTAATAAAATATAAATGTGATATAACCCAGATATATCAAACAATAGCACTCAAAATAAACTATTCAGATATTAACAACGAAACGTTTCATAGACCTATGTCATTCAGTTACTCTGGAATGTTGTCTAAGTGCAAACGACACGTTTTGTATTCCTTTATCGTTGATTTTTGCTCTCTTTGTTTTCCTCTTGGACATGACATACTGGAATCGCAATGACAATGGTACTTGTGGTAGTGTATCTACAACTCCTTTAAATTGCTTGACACACCCAGCTGACGTAGTAGAGATCATCACTGGCAGTTGCAACTTGACGTTGGCAGGCGATGTCATCTCTATGACTTGATACGGTCCTTGATACCAGTGTAGGGATTTCTTGTCTTGCGCTTAGATGTGTAGGGATTCATCAGTAAAATCCACTGTCCATTCTGTATCGAAGTCACTGACTAACATGCTGTTCCATCCATTCTTGTGACTCGAGTACTTTCGTGTTTGCTTTCTACTTTCTGCCAAACATTAATGCAACAGCTTCACAAATTTCTTAACTGAGTCACTTTTTTCCCATTTTGGGCTTTATAAGTCGTAAAGTGACGGCATCTTCCAACCACTTACTACCTTGTAGATAGACATGATCAGTGTAAGACAAATGCTCCAATCATTCTGATGTGTGTTTACATAATAGCTCAATATTTTTGAAACTGTATGATGAATGTTTTCCATTCCTCCATTCAATTTAGGGTGGAAATGACTAGTCATAAGCTTATGAGTTCATAGTACATGATGTAGTTGTTTCACCAGATCAGAAATGAAATTAGTTCCTTACCTGTGATTATTGCGTCAGAAACACCGAATTTTAAAAGCCAGTTGTTAGAAATGGCGTGAGTCACTGTATTTACCTGTTGATATGGAACTGTAATCAGTGCAAGATAACATGAAAAGTGACCTATCACAGGTAATATATAAAGACACCTAATTGTGGTCCGTTAAATGGTCTGAGAATATCGAGACCTACCATTTCAAATGGTTTGGAGTCTTATAGCAATCTTTGTAGTGGGACCTGTTGATGACCAAGATCTGGATGCTGCAGGCACGGTATACACTTTCCAAAGTATTATTCTGCAACTTGTATCTTCATTCTGCTCTAAAATTTTTCGGCTACTCATTAATCAGTTGCTCTCCTCCATGATCTGACAGAACATAGTAATGTGCTTGCGCATTACTTCATCTATAAAGGCTGCAGGCTCACTTAATTTCACATCCCAGCGTGTCAATGTAGCGAGAGGTCCATGGAACCACTTCAGTGTAGCGTGGTCTGTTACTACCTTAAGTTTTCTTTCATGGAGTTAACAACAGAAGTATGTAATACCATAGATGACAGCCAGCATCACTTTTCCATACCAATATAATTATCCTCTTTATTTAACTGCCTTGATGAATATGCCTCCGTGTGTTCCTTACCAACCACACTTTGACTTAGAACATATCCAATCGCCATATTACTCGCATCTCAAGATAAAATAACCTTTTTTCAAAGTTCAGAAACACCAATACTGGGTTAGACATAAGTGCCTGTTTTAACTTATCAGATACATTCTGAAAGTCAGTAGACCACTGGAACGTCGCTCTTTCTCTGACAAATGGTTGAAGAGCTCAACAATTTCTGCAAAGCCTTTGACGAATTTTAGATAATGATTACTTAGATCTGGGAATGACTGAAACAGTTTTGTTGTCTGTAGTGGCAAGAAATCGCCCACTGCAGAGAAATTACGCTTGGATCAGTTGCACACCTTATTGACTAAATAGATGCCCCAGATTATTCAGTCCCATCATTGCAAAGTGACATTTATTCACACCCAGTGTCAAATGTGCTGTTCAAAGCGTCTTGAAAATCGCTGCCATTCTTTGTACATGTTCTTCCATCTTTTTAGAAAACACAATTATGTCATCAAGGATAGTGTAAAATCGCGTAGTCTCCTTCTACCGCTGAGCAGTGTGTCAGCAGTGCGCAAGTAGCAGCATTATTGCATTTACTAGGCAGTCTTGTATTTTAATAACCGTTTAAATTTTGTGTCGAATTGTTTGTGCTCTCTGTATACTAGTTTAGACGTTCTTTGTACAACAGTATTTAGCATTGGAGGGCAGCGTGGAGGGTAAAAATTGTAGAGGTAGACCAAGAGATGAATACACTAAGCAGATTCGGAAGGATGTAGGCTGCAGTAGGTACTGGGAGATGAAGAAGCTTGCACAGGATAGAGTAGCATGGAGAGCTGCATCAAACCAGTCTCAGGACTGAAGACCACAACAACAACAGGGACTGTGACTGCTGTGTTCGGGTGTGGGCTGAGTTGGCATCCCTTCGCTCCCAACTCCAGGCAGTGTTGGCATCAGTCACACAGCTTGAGGCTGTTGCCAATGGGCATCACTGGGGGCGTCCGGATGGGGGTTTGTCAGGAATGGCCAGCTCGTTCCACGTGTCCTCCAATCGGACTATGGCTGTGGCTACATGGGATACTGCCCACATTGAGGCTGACCCCTCACCCATGGTAGAGTGGGAGGTCGTCTCAAGATGTGGCAGGGGGCGAAAGACATTCTGGAGGGCTGAACGGAAGGCCTCTCCAGTTTGTCTGACGAACTGGTTTCAGGCTCTGTCTCCAGCTGATACTGATCTTCGGCCAGACATGGCTGGTTGTCCTGTTCCAGAGGTTGCCCCTCAGTCTGCAAGATCCGGGCAGTTGCAGAGGGTGGGCTTATTGGTAGTTGGGAGCTCCAACGTCAAGCGTGTAATGGGGCGCCTTAGGAATATGGCAGCAAGAGAGGGGAAGAAAACCAATGTGCACTCTGTGTGCATGTTGGGGAGAGTCATTCCAGATGTGGAAAGGTTCGTTCCAGATGCCATGAAGGGTACAGGGTGCACCCATCTGCAAGTGGTCCTCATGTCGACACCAATGATGTGTGTGGCTATGGATCGGAGGAAATCCTCTCTGGCTTCCGGCGACTATCTGATTTGGTGAAAGCAGAGCTGTCCATCTGCAGCATCCTCGACAGGACTGACTGTGGACCTTTGGTACAGAGCCGAATGGAGGGTCTGAATCAGAGGCTGACACGGTTCTGCGACGGTGTGGGCTGCACATTCATTGACTTGCGCCATAGGGTGGTGGGGTTTCGGGTTCCGCTGGATAGGTCAGGAGTCCACTACACACAGCAGGCGGCTACACGGGTAGCAGGGGTTGTGTGGCGTGGACTGGGCGGTTTTTTAGGTTAGATGGCCTCGGGCAAGTACAGAAGGGGCAACAGCCTCAAAGGGTGCGGGGCAAAGTCAGAACATGGGGGGACCAAGCAGCAATCGGTATTGTAATTGTAAACTGTCGAAGCTGCGTTGGTAAAGTACCGGAACTTCAAGCGCTGATAGAAAGCGCCGAAGCTCAAATATAGGTATGGAAAGCTGGCTGAAGCCAGAGATAAATTCTACCGAAATTTTTACAAAGGCACAGACTGTGTTTAGAAAGGATAGACTGCATGCAACCGGTGGTGGCGTGTTTGTCGCTGTTAGTAGTAGTTTATCCTGTAATGAAGTAGAAGTGGATAGTTTCTGTGAATTATTATGGGTGAAGGATACACTCAACAACAGACCTAGGTTAACAACTGGCTCCTTTTACCGACCTCCCGACTCAGCAGCATTAGTGGCAAAACAACTGAGAGAAAATCTGGAATACATTTCACATAAATTTTCTCAGCATATTATAGTCTTAGGTGGAGATTTCAAAATACCAGATATAGACTGTGACACTCAGATGTTTAGGACAGGTGGTAGGGACAGAGCATCGAGTGACATTATACTGAGTGCACTAGCCGAAAATTACCTCGAGCAATTAAACAGAGAATCGACTCGTGGAGATAACATCGTGGACCTATTGATAACAAACAGAACCGAACTTTTCGACTCTGTAAGCGCAGAACAGGGAATCAGTGATCATAAGGCAGCTGCAGCATCCATGAATATGGAAGTAAATAGGAATATAAAAAAGGGAGGAAGGTTTATCTGTTTAGCAAGAGTAATAGAAGGCAGATTTCAGACTAACTACAGATCAAAACGAAAATTTTTGTTATAACACTGACAATGTTGAGTGTTTATGGGAAAAGTTCAAGGCCATCGTAAAATGCGTTTTAGATAGGTATGTGCCGAGTAAAACTGTGAGGGACGGAGAAAACCTACCGTGGTCCAACAACAAAGTTAGGAAACTACTGCGAAAGCAAAGAGAGCTTCACTCCAAGTTTAAACGCAGCCAAACCCTCTCAGACAAACAGAAGCTAAACGATGTCAAAGTTAGCGTGAAGAGGGCTATGCGTGAAACGTTCAGTGAATTCGGAAGTAAAATTCTATTTACCGACTTGACAGAAAATCCTAGAAAGTTCTGGTCTTACGTTAAATCAGTAAGTGGATCGAAACAGCTTATCCAGACACTCTGGGATGATGATGGCATTGAAACAGAGGATGACACGCGTAAAGCCTTTTCCAAAGCTGTTTCACAGAGGAAGACCGCACTGCAGTTCCTTCTCTAAATCCTCGCACGAACGAAAAAATAGCTGACATCGAAATAAGTGTCCAAGGAATAGAAAAGCAACTGTAATCACGCAACAGAGGAAAGTCCACTGGACCTGACGGGATACCAATTCGATTCTACACAGAGTACGCGAAGAACTTGCCCCCCTTCTAACAGCCGTGTACCGCAAGTCTCTAGAGGAAAGGAAGGTTCCAAATTATTGGAAAATAGCACAGGTAGTCCCAGTCTTCAAGAAGGGTCTTCGAGCAGATGCGCAAAACTATAGACCTATATCTCTGACGTCGATCTGTTGTAGAATTTTAGAACATATTTTTTGCTGGCGTATCATGTCATTTCTGGAAACCCAGAATCTACTCTGTAGGAATCAGCATGGATTCCAGAAACAGCGATCGTGTGAGACCCAACTCGATTTATTTGTTCTTGAGACCCAGAAAATATTAGATACAGGTAGATTCCATTTTCCTTGACTTCCGGAAGACGTTCGATACAGTTCCACACTGTCGCCTGATAAACAAAGTAAGAGCCTAGGGAATATAAGACCAGCTGTGTGACTAGATTGAAGAGTTTTTAGGAAACATAACACAGCGTGTTGTTCTCAATGGAGAGACGTCTACAGACTTTAAAGTAACCTCTGGCGTGCCACAGGGGAGTGTTATGGGACCATTGCTTTTCACAATATATATAAATGACCTAGTAGATAGTGTCGGAAGTTCCATGCGGCTTTTCGCGGATGATGCTGTAGTATACAGAGAAGTTGCAGCATTAGAAAATTGCAGCGAAATGTGCAGTGGATAGGCACTTGGTGCACGGAATGGCAACTGACCTTTAACATAGACAAATGTAATGTATTGCGAATACATAGAAAGAAGGATCCTTTATTGTATGATTATTTGATAGCGGAGCAAACACTGGTAGCAGTTACTTCTGTAAAATATCTTTGAGTATGCGTGCGGAACGATTTGAAGTGGAATGATCATATAAAATTAATTATTGGTAAGACGGGTGCCAGGTTGAGATTCATTGGGAGAGTCCTTAGAAAATGCAGTCCATCAACAAAGGAGGTGGCTTACAAAACACTCGTTCGACCTATACTTGGGTATTGCTCATCAGAGTGGGATCCGTACCAGATCGGGTTGACGGAGAAGATAGAGAAGATCCAAAGAAGAGCGGCGCGTTTCGTCACAGGGTTATTTCGTAAACGTGATAGCGTTATGGAGATGTTAAGCAAACTCAAGTGGCAGACTCTGCAAGAGAGGCGCTCTGCATCACGGTGTAGCTTGCTGCCCAGGTTTCGAGAGGGCGCGTTTCTGGATGAGGTATCGAATATATTGCTTCCCCCTTCTTATACCTCCCGAGGAGATCACGAATGTAAAATCAGAGAGATCCGAGTGCGCACGGAGGCTTTACGGCAGTCGTTCTTCCTGCGAACCATACGCTACTGGAACAGGAAAGGGGGGGTAATGACAGTGGCACGTAAAGTGCCCTCCGCCACACACCGTTGGGTGCCTTGCGGAGTATAAATGTAGATGTAGATGTAGAAGATAAGCTATGCACTGTTTCGGTTTTAACCCTTTAAGTACTCCATCTAACAACCTTTGGAAAGTTACTGGTGCCTTCTTTTAAAACCAAACAGCAGTCTACTATATTGGTAATCACCCTGTGGAACCTTAAATGTGGTGTTAGACTGGTCTTCTGGAACTTTTTCTGACTGGAGATAATTACTTTTTAAAACAATTGAACTAAAATATTTACGTTGATGTAACATGTTGAAAGACTCCATTATGTTTGGTAGAGGATATGCATCGGTGATATTTTTGGATTCAATTACCTGTATTTGCAGCAAAACCTGTACTTGTTTGTACCATCTTGTGATTTCTATTGACAATTATGATTGGTGCTACGCAGGGGCTACCACTATGTTCAGTAACGCCATAAGCCAACTGCTGGTCGATAAATTCTTCCATTATCGGTTAGAGGTGCTTAGAGACTCTGTATGGTTACCTGTGTACTGAAGTGTTATTTCCAGGGCCAGATTAAAGCTACTGTAAGAACAACACCCATGGGAGGCCATGAACTTGAGAGGGCCATGCCATGGTCTTTGTCAAAATTCGTCTTTACTTAGTGAACAGTCTCGTTTCCTGATAAAAGAAAAAATCTTCAAATTCAGAATGTTAATAGGCTGGATTCACACTAGTCCCACTGTCGAAAGCACCTTCATTGATGATTTTATTCTTTCTTAACCCAGCCAGCTTTGATGAATACCATGACAGACCTCTCTGCATGAACTGGTGACCCTACAGATTTTCATTTCACGGCGGCCTGCCTTTGCATAAAATACTAAAAATGTTTGATGTTATTGACCGATGTGGTATGCCTTTTTAATTACAGTGCTAGACAAAGCACGACAGGTAGCCTGTGTTGAAAGATCGCAACCCTTGTGAATATCAAGCTGTTTGCAATTTCCACTGCCTATAGTGTGCTGGCTCCCTTTTGAGTAAACAGTCCTAACTTCTTGGTCCAACATAGCAGTCAGGCATGAAGCACAGACAGTTTTTATGTCCATCTCTGGTGCTATCAGAACCTGCGATTCGATTTACACAGGAGTGTAGAATGGATCGTAAGTACTTGTCAGGTGCCACAAAAAAAAAAAAAAAAAAAAAAAAAAAAAAAAAAAAATATAGGTGTGACATCCTAAAAGAACAGCTGCAGCAAAAGGGTTCTTAAAATAAATTTTTTAAACTGAACTGGCAGTGTCTCTGTGAATATACAGTGTAGCGTGAAAAAATATAGTGTTAGTAAAGCTTCATCAGTTCATAACTCTGAGGAAACTGTATGTTTTGTGCAAGCAAGACTTGCTGGCTGATGAAACCGTGCCACTAGCGGAAATGGCTTGTGATACTGCAGAAGAAACTGGACCATGCCAACATCACCAAAAAGAAAGTCATCTGAGGCAGGTAACAGGCTTCAAGCTGTCGATCTCAGCGATCCAGGAACCAACTGCGAATTTTAAATGATATTTTTAGGATAAGAACGATTAAGGAAGGTCTGGAGGATATTAGTAAAGAAAATGTAAAATTTTCTATTTATAGCTGGACAAGAAGGTGTTTTACTGTTTTTCATTCCTTCTTTCATCTTTGAAATGACGAAAAACTTAATCGAACGTGGCTTGTATGTTCTCGAACAAAAGATGCTGTGTATTTCTTTTGTTTCAAGTTGTTCGATTCGAGTGTTGGCCCTCTCACAAGAGATGGTTTAAAAAGCTGGCAAAGCGTGTCTCAGAAGTTCTCTCTAGGCATGAGTTGTCCTGCAACCATATTACTACAATATGCAAGCGGAAAGAGAGTTTGGAGGGAATTAAAAACTCAAAATTAATGGATCAGCCTAGTCAAGATCAAATTGATCAGGAAGAGAACTGGTGGAGATCTGTGTTGTTAAGGTTATCGTCCATAGTGTGTCTTTGGCGAAAGAAATCTGCCATTAAGAGGCGACACTGAAACGTTGGGAAATCCAGGTGATGGAAACTTTTACGGCCAGTAGAACTAATGTCCAAGTTCGATCCCATATGAAACGATCACATTAATAGAGTGGCTAAACCAGGAAGATTGATTACTTATTTAAGTAAGGGCATATAAAATGGAATTATTCACCCAAAAATAAACGCATTGGCCTGACAGCCAGATGTAAGTAACAAGGAGCAACAACTAAGCGTGCTTTTAAGAGTTGTAGATGTGTTTTTCAAATTACTGTAGTTTGCAACTCAAGAAGACCTTTTTTTTTTAAGTGAGTGACGCTACTGGAAAAGGTGTAAAATAATTGTTGCTTCAGATACTTCATAAGCATACCATAATGCTAGGAGATTATAAGAGACAATCTTATATCAACAGAAGCAACATAAAGGGGAAGAAGAACGGTACTCAAGCTCATATCATCGAAGAAATTCCAACGGTTCATTATAGCCCTTGCTGTGATCATAGCTTGAAGTTAGTTGTTAGTGATGCAGTTAAGTCATCTGCACTTGCACTTGGTGTACTTCAAAGATTGTTCACATTATTTTACTTTCTCTGTGAAGTAATGGGGAGCACTCAAGAATCACTTTAACCTGACTCTGAAGCCACCGTGTGAAACAAGATGGGACTTAAAAGTGTCCAAGTGGTGATATCTGAGCTTTTTTTTTTTTTAAAAAAAAAAAGTCTTGCACCAGCAGAGTTAAAGAACACTTGCGAAAATCATCGATGTGTTTCAGTGGAGTATCTAGTCTCTGAAAAGAAATCACAAAATCTATGTTTTCTTTGTGTGTTGTGATATTGAACAGCGCCCTTTACTGTGTCAACAGCGTCAGTGAAGCAGTTCAGCAAGAAAGTAGTTGGGCACTACAATAAAGTTAATAAAAGCAACTGTTAATTTTATTGAAGAATATAAAGTCAATAGTTATAATAAGGCTAAGAAAGAAGCAGAGGAATTGGTTGCTGCTTTAGGAAATGCTGAATTAAAAGAATGCAGATCTGCAGCTGTTAAAAGGAAGTCTTGGTACGAAAGTAACATTGAACCCATTCCAGGGGAAGAGGGCTGCTTCATGGTAAACTTCGTCTTTGATGTGGTGGAGAACGCTATTATGTCTTTTAAGGGAAGGTTTCAACAGCTCAGTAAGTGCTGTGACGTGTTCAGTGTCATCCGTGGCATCAAGGACTTGGAAACAAGGAAATGGGATCCCAGCACAGTATTTATAAATCATGTAGATGGTTTGAGACCTAGCATGCAGCCAGGAGACGTAAGTTCACAGGAGCCTGCAAATGAAATAAAGTCCCCTACAGTTCCACAAACTACCGACACATGTTTAAAAGCACTTCAGTATATCTTCAAAAAGAACTTCCAAGACGTTTTCCCAAATGTAACAATTATGTTAAGAATATTTTTCTTCATGCCAGTGTTTCTAGCTTGTGTATAACATAGCTTTTGCAAGTTAAAGATCATTAGGCAACGAGAAATGAGCAACGGACAGTGAAGATCTCTTACCATAATAACAGTGAGAAGACAGGTTGCACGTTCGCTCGATATAGAGGAGTTTCTTCTGAAGGTCTCCGCTGCTCAAAAAGCAATAAAAGTGGATATTTAGGTGAGTAATATTTAAACTTATCATTGTACAATTTATTATTACACAGACTATATTACACTAGATGCCTAATTTTGTATGGTTATAATGGTGCATGTGAAAGTTACTACTACCATTGTTAACTTTTAGTAACGTGTGGTCAACAGTTATAAAAGATCACGAAAACAAAATATAAGAATGCATATCAATCGAGTTTATTTCTGTGACAGTTATCACTGGCTAGTTGTCTTGATAGCGGAAACAGGTCAATGTATCACATTAACCTGTATCACAGCTGAATCAGCCATTTTTTGCTTCTTAAAAAATAAAAAATAAATAAAATACTGTAAAACGCTGACTCGCTACAGTCGTTGCAATTTCTGTAGTAATATGTGGTTCTCTCAATTTTTAATCCATTACAAAACAGACATATGCTTGCTTGCTGTTGCATGTGCGTGTTAAGGAAAAATATTACGTCAGGCTTTATGATTTTGGACGTATTTTTTGAGGATTATTTTGCAAATGGCATTGCAACAATGAATTTCGACCTCCTGACATAATGTGATGCAGAGAGGACATTTCCGAATGTGAGATCTATTTTGACAGACGTAAGGAAGGCCATTCCGATGTATTTAGAAAAGCATTCATCATTTTAATTGAATCAGCTGTGGGTTCTTGGTGAAACA
The DNA here is from genome assembly GCF_023897955.1 of Schistocerca gregaria. Lineage (NCBI taxonomy): Eukaryota > Metazoa > Arthropoda > Insecta > Orthoptera > Acrididae > Schistocerca > Schistocerca gregaria. The sequence goes on from NC_064922.1 coordinate 864,860,038, forward strand.
TTTCAAATTAACTAAACAAACACTGTTTTTTGTCTTGCTTCACAAATTTTATTACTGTTACTGCAGAACCTAGGTTTCAGGTTAGAACCCAAAATCTAGGATGTGCAGTAACAATAATAAAATTCGTGAAACTAGGCAAAAAACAGTGTTTGCTTAGTTAAGACACACCTAAAATGAATTCAGAACTGGTTTATTACTACGGTAATGTTAGAAACGCTTAACACGTTGTTAAGTTGTTATTTTTTCTAATTCTAATATGTGTTGGTTGTGGTTGGTTGTAGGTAAGGTTCGTTCATTTTAAGTGCGTATTTGCATATGTTTGTCGCATATTTTCCTTGTTCTAGTGTATATTTCCGATATATTTTAGTTGATACATGCAAACATTTAACACTGCAAAGCCAACTGACGATCTAGTTGCGGTGACAGCACCGTCGTTTTTACATTCCGGGAAAAAAATAAACACATGTATTTTGAAAACTACACTGTCCTGTGTGCGTACAGCTCGAGCTTAACAAGTTACACTCCATATAAAAAATCATTGAATTTTAATCCACTGATAGTGGATGGAACAAATATCCCATGAAATTAGCATCAAACGAAAAAATAAGACGAACAAATCTGCTCGAACGTGACGGGGAAAACAAATCAAATGACGCTAAGGATGCTCCACTAGATGGCGCCGCCATAGGTCAAATCGATAAAAACTGCATTTTTTAAAATAGGTACCCCCATTTTTTTTATTATACACGCATAAAGAAAAGTTTTGCATCACTCCAGTTCGCAGAACTCCTGAAGATAGACGTTGACTGTGGATACTGTATCACAGACACAGTCCCTTTGACTGTTCAGAGATGTCACTAAACCCGCCCAAAGATATAAACAAACATGTATGAGCAACGCCTATTAGACAGAGGGATCCGACAGCCGATCATTTCCAATCATTCCACGAGGAAGGAGGTACACGGCTCGCGGAGGAGGTACACGGCTCGTGTTGTCTGTAGTTCAACCATGCCTACACGGTCAATACCGCGGTTCGATCACGTCCGCATTGTTACTTTGTGCCAGAAAGGGCTCTCCCATAAGGGAAGTGAACAGGCGTCTCGGAGTGAAACAAAGCAATGTTGTTCAGACATGGAGGAGATATAGAGAGACAGGAAGTGTCGATGACATGCCTCACTGAGGCCGCCCAAGGGCTACTACTGCAGTGGATGACCGCTACCTAAAATTTATGGCTCGGAGGAACCCTGACAGCTATGTTACCATATTGAATAATGCTTTTCGTGCAGCTACAGAACGTCGTGTTACGACTCAAACTATGAGCAATAGGCTGCAACATCACTCCCGACGTCCATGGCGAGGTCCATCTTTGCATCCACGACTCCATGCAGCGCGGTACGGATGGGCCCAACAACATGCCGAAAAGACCGATCAGGATTGGCATCACGTTCTCTTCACCGATGAGTATCGCTTATGCCTTCAACCAGACAATCGTCGGAGTCTGGTTTGGGGGCAATCCGGGCAGGTTGAACGCCTTAGACACACTGTCCAGCGAGTGCAGCAAGGTGGAGGTTGGAGGTTCCCTGCTGTTTTCGGTTGGTATTATGTGGGGCCGACGTACGCCGCTGGTGGTCATGGAAGGAGACGTAACGGCTGTACCATACGTGAATGCCATCCTCCGAGCGATAGTGCAACCATGTCGGGAGTATATTGGCGAGGTATTCGTCTTCATGGGCGACAATTCGCGCCCCCATCGTACACATCTTGTGAATGACTTCCTTCAGGATAACGACATCGCTCGACTAGAGTGGCTAGCTTGTTCTCCAAACATGAACCCCATTGAACACGTCTGGGATAGATTAAAAAGGGCTGTTTGTGGACGACGTGACCCACCAACCACTCTGCGGGATCTACGCTGAATCACCGTTCAGGAGTGGGACAATCTGCGCCAACAGTGCCTTGATAAACTTTTAGGTAGTATGCCACGACGAATACAGGCACAGATCAATGAAAGAGGACATGCGGCTGGGTATTAGAGGTACCGGTGTGTGCAGAAATCTTGACTACCACCTCTGAAGGTCTCTCTGTATGGTAGTACAACATGTAATGTGTGGTTTCCACGAGCAATAAAAAGGCTGGAAGTGAAGTTTATGTTGATCTCTATTCCAATTTTCTGTTCAGGTTCCGGAACTCTCGGAACCGATGGGATGCAAAACATAGTTTGATGTGTATGCCACCCAGCGATATGTGTATATAATCGTTCCAGTTTTGTGTCTACCACTGGGTATGTGGGAGGGAATTGCTCTTTGTTTGTCATAACAATGGGACAAAGGTTTTGGCGAGTCTCAGTGCGTTGCAGTAGCATGTGCATGAGTGCAGAGGTGCGAACTGGTCGGGCGCATAAGACGTTTATATCTTTTGGGTATAGCAGTGGCACACTGTTATAGAAGATCCAATAGCTGTCAGGATAAATGTTGCATGGTTCAAATGGCTCTGAGCACTATGGGACTTAACATCTGTGGTCATCAGTCCCCTAGAACACAGAACTACTTAAACCTAACTAACCTAAGGACATCGCACAACACCCAGTCATCACGAGGCAGATAAAATCCCTGACCCCGCCGGGAATCGAACCCGGGAACCTGGGCGTGGGAAGCGAGAACGCTACCGCACGACCACGAGCTGCGTACAATGTTGTATGTAATTGATGAATAAATGTGGCCTTTGTTCCACGCTCATTGACTTATACGTTCACCTATATCTTTCCAATGCAGTTTGTAAGCGCGCTCCATAACAAAAGATGACAGCGGAGGAGCTTACATCGTGGCTACCGGGCCTGGATGACGGGCGACGTGCGGCAGATGCAGATCGTAACAGTTATGCGGTGAGTATGTTCGTGACATGAAATGCGGAGCAGTGTCTCATAAGAAACTTTATGTGCAACGTTGGATAGACATACGGGAAGAATAGACCGTGAATTTTGAATTTCAGTGAGGATCGTTACAAAGTATTTATATATTTTACGTAGTTGGACGTAACTGGATGTGATAGGCTGTGACTAATGGTAGAGAGAATAGTGACTCTGAATTGGTAACAAACGCAGTTAATTATTCTAGACCAGAAGAAATTACACAGAAACATAAAAGCAGTACAAATTAGTGAAAACTATAATGTGAATTTGGCCACAACAATACCGATTTTTCAACCTGAAACCATGCTTGAAGACTTACTGGGGGGACACAGCTTCAGGCGTTATTTGAATTCCTTCATAGTTTAAAGAAAGAAGTCTTGCAGCAAGTAAACTAGTCGAGGGAGTACAGGATGAATTAAAAAACGCAAAGAGTAAATTTCTTCACTTAATTTCGTAAAATCATGATGCTCTTGAGGCCGAATTCCAGGTTAAATACTTTCACTATTGCAGAAAAACACATTTCGAAGAATAAAAAGTTGAGTGTCAAAAATCTGTAACTGAAACTTCTGATTTGCAAAGACAGCAGAATCAAATAATTGCTACAGTAAAGTAAAACTGCTTTTAAAACACAAAGTTGTTAACTCAAACTCAGTGCAATTATTCAGAAATTAAAAAAGAGGCTCTCCATATTGTAGATGGTGTGAACTAATTGCGTCACTATTTGTATGGTCGCACGTTCTATTTAGTGACAGATCACAATCCTTTGCACTCGTTGTTTCATCCGTCAAAGCCGGTTCTTACCGCCCTGCTCAAAAATTGCAACGCTGGGTTTTGTTGCTTCCGCAGTGGCTCAAATGGTTCAAATGGCTCTGAGCACTATGGGACTTAACTTCTGAGGTCATCAGTCCCCTACAACTTAGAACTTCTTAAACCTAAATAACCTAAGGATAGCACACACATCCATGGCCGAGGCAGGATTCGAACCTGCGACCGTAGCGATCGCGCGGTTCCGGACTGTAGCGCCTACAACCGCTCGGCCACTCCGGCCAGCCTGCTTTCGCAGTATCAGTATGAAATTGTGTACAGACCTAGGGCAAAACAATGCAATGTAGACACCCTCTCTGGCCTTCCGATTGGCCCAGACTCTGATTTTGATGCGTCTGCCGCATCTTGTTGCCGAATCCATGCGCGCAGGACTCTGATTTGCTGGAATCTTTTCCTTTGTACTACATACAAATTGCACAGGCCACGGAAGCAGACACAGATCTCAAGATTTTGTTGCATTATATTCGCACGTCTTGGCCTCGTTCTTTGAACGTATCCAGAACTCAGTTCTGCGCCGATACTTTGCACGTCCGCATAACCTTTCAGTTCAACAGGGTGTGATTCTAGTACAAATCGACAGTGAAAAATCGCCTGTGCTTATTACCAAAGAGTTGCAAAAGGATTTGTTGCGACTGCTCCAACAAGGGCTTTGGGGAGTTGTTCGCAGTAAACAGCTAGCGCGATGGCAGTGCACTTGACAGGGCCCACATTGAACAGATGACATCGCAGTTCGCGCATGCGCGAAAAACCAATCCGCTCCGGCACATACATTCTCGGCTTGGCCTAAGACTCAATCGCCATGGCAACAAGAGCACATAAATTTTGCAGGACCATTTTGGAACACTCGTTGGCTCATAGTGGTAGACTCTTTTAGCAAATCCCCATTTCGTAGCACTATTCAAGCGTCGTCGTCCATGTTTTGCATGGAAGGTTTGCCAGAAGTACTTGTGTCGGGCAATGGACCACAGTTCGCTTCATGTGATTTCGAACAGTTTTGTGCTCCGTTCCACTCGCAGCCCGGCGAAGAAGCAGAACGCTTCGTACGCACTTTCAAACAACAGATGGCCAAGCCTCGCACGACCCACACATGGGAACAGGCGCTGCAACTCTCTCTCACCTCCTATCACTCCCACCCACGAGACGGACCATCACCGGCGGTACTTCTGCATGGCCGCCGCCATCGAACGCTGCTACACTTGCTACTCCCACTGCAGCATCCGGCACCGCCAACAGTCTGCAAGCATAGCTCTGCACCTCGCGGTCTTGTTCTTTTCAGGGTTTATGGTAACCTTGGGAGGCGGGGGGGGGGGGAGGGGGGGCTGGGAAAGAGGCGCGATACAGGAACACATTGTTTCTTCTATGTACACTCCTGGAAATTGAAATAAGAACACCGTGAATTCATTGTCCCAGGAAGAGGAAACTTTATTGACACGTTCCTGAGGTCAGATACATCACATGATCACACTGACAGAACCACAGGCACATAGACACAGGCAACAGAGCATGCATAATGTCGGCACTAGTACAGTGTATATCCACCTTTCGCAGCAATCCAGGCTGCTATTCTCACATGGAGACGATCGTAGAGATGCTGGATGTAGTCCTGTGGAACGGCTTGCCATGCCAATTCCACCTGGCGCCTCAGTTGGACCAGCGTTCGTGCTGGACGTGCAGACCGCGTAAGACGACGCTTCATCCAGTCCCAAACATGCTCAATGGGGGACAGATCCGGAGATCTTGCTGGCCAGGGTAGTTGACTTACACCTTCTAGAGCACGTTGGGTGCCACGGGATACATGCGGACGTGCATTGTCCTGTTGGAACAGCAAGTTCCCTTGCCGGTCTAGGAATGGTAGAACGATGGGTTCGATGACGGTTTGGATGTACCGTGCACCATTCAGTGTCCCCTCGACGATCACCAGAGGTGTACGGCCAGTGTAGGAGATGGCTCCCCACACCATGATGCCGGGTGTTGGCCCTGTGTGCCTCGGTCGTATGCAGTCCTGATTGTGGCGCTCACCTGCACGGCGCCAAACACGCATACGACCATCATTGGCACCAAGGCAGAAGCGACTCTCATCGCTGAAGACGACACGTCTCCATTCGTCCCTCCATTCACGCCTGTCGCGACACCACTGGAGGCGGGCTGCACGATGTTGGGGCGTGAGCGGAAGACGGCCTAACGGTGTGCGGGACCGTAGCCCAGCTTCATGGAGACGGTTGCGAATGGTCCTCGCCGATACCCCAGGAGCAACAGTGTCCCTAATTTGCTGGGAAGTGGCGGTGCGGTCCCCTACGGCACTGCGTAGGATCCTACGGTCTTGGCGTGCATCCGTGCGTTGCTGCGGTCCGGTCCCAGGTCGACGGGCACGTGCACCTTCCACCGACCACTGGCGACAACATCGATGTACTGTGGAGACCTCACGCCCCACGTGTTGAGCAATTCGGCGGTACGTCCACCCGGCCTCCCGCATGCCCACTATACGCCCTCGCTCAAAGTCCGTCAACTGCACATACGGTTCATGTCCACGCTGTCGCGGAATGCTACTAGTGTTAAAGACTGCGATGGAGCTCCGTATGCCACGGCAAACTGGCTGACACTGACGGCAGCGGTGCACAAATGCTGCGCAGCTAGCGCCATTCGACGGCCAACACCGCGGTTCCTGGTGTGTCCGCTGTGCCGTGCGTGTGATCATTGCTTGTACAGCCCTCTCGCAGTGTCCGGAGCAAGTATGGTGGGTCTGACACACCGGTGTCAATGTGTTCTTTTTTCCATTTCCAGGAGTGTATTTGATTACATGGTTTGCAGCACAGCCACCAGAACCAAATTCGTGCGTGTCATTTACCCCATGATTCTGCTGCTTTTCTTCCCCAGATTCACGGCCTCACGTGAGCGCATGGCCTTCGCAGCCGCCCGCCGGTGCCACCAGGGAACCCCAGAAGGAACAGATGAACGATGCGCCCTCACCCCCGCTATCCGCTTATAACATCCTCGATATATATATATTTTTATTACGAGTGGAATATGAACGTGTGGATAATATTCTTTGAATTACGTAATTATTTCTTGAAAATATGATAATTATATAAAACAGAGACAATATTTGTCTCACATTCTTTGTTAATCTGTCATTCTTTTCTTTTGTTTTGTACCCTTTTGTCGTCTTCTTCTGATGTACATCGCCGACGCAAGCCGCGATTCGATTTGAGGTTTGTTAAATGAAAAACATTTAATGTAAAATTATTGTACTTTTATGTTCATTTGCTGGTAAAACAAATAGAGCCAAATGCGTTAAAACTATTTACGTTTAATTATTGAAAATTCACTTCCTCTTTTAATTATAATTTTGTATTAATCGTTTTATCGTAGCCGCAAGAATGGCAACCATTGTTAGTTGCGATTATATAGCAACTTCGTCTGTACTTCTAGTTGAAAATAGCATGGGTTTGTGTTAAACTAATTTGCAAAAAATTTAATATTTTTTATTGGTGGCATCAATTTAAATGATTTATTGGGCAAAGGAAAATCTTAATTAAAAAAGAAATCATCTATCTTTTGTTGGCCACCATCTTAACTTTTATCACGGCGGCAAATTTAAATTACCTGAAACTGCAAAGTTTCAATACCGCAGAATACCATAGAGTATCGTATCATCCATATACATTGCACTTGTCGATGCTGATGATACACAAAAACCGCCACACCCTCTCGCCGACCCAATGGACCTGGATCTGCCATCGCCGTCACCGTCGCCGTCATCTCCCCAGGAAACGCCCTCCGCCCTGGACATGTGCCCTGGCAGCTGTTTTCTGGAGGGTGTTTCTGGCCTCGCAAACCAGATGGCGGGGTACAGTTGGCAGTACGCTGTACTCCACAGTCACGGCTTCCGGTTCGTCTCTGTGTCCAGTGTCCTGCCTCTCTCCCCATTATTGTTCGCAACCTATGTACATGAGAACGGTGGGGTATTTCTGGGGGAAGGAATGTTCTGGCGTAAGCTGCCACCGGCACACCAGTCGGCAAAGAGGTTGCAAGAAGATCGATACTAGAGTGCTGAATCGATTGCAGCTATGAGGAGAAAGGCCAATGAGAGACTCATAAGCAACTTTGTAAGGTGTCAGGCAAATCCAACACCTTTCATGAAAACCCTGACATGATGAGCGAATCCAGTAGTATGTCACATAGCTCCGAATAAATCGTGACATTAAGTTAACCAAAGTAATACGAGTGAGCAAATGGAATACCACAGACTAACACAAGAATGCCTAAATGCATGTCATACCTTCCCACCGTGAGACAGACGCAGTTCTGAGGGGAGAAACGAGAAGAGGAGAGCAGAACCGTGTTAAGCTAGAAGGCCCTACGATAAGGGACGGACTGGACACCCACGTCGTCAGCTAACACAAACAAGGGCCACACCACCCGCACGTTTTAGCGTGAGACTTTTTCGCGTCTCTGTTACGTCAAGGACCACCCCCCAGCCCATGTTAAAAGCTACAGCCCTCCAGAAGAACAGTATAGATCTTACGATAACACAAAAAAGGGCCACTACCACCCGCAAGTTTTAGCGTGAGACTTTTTCGCATCTCTGTTACATTAGGACCACCCCCCAGCCTATGTTAAAAGATAGAGCCCTCCAGAAGAACAGTATAGATCTTACGATAACGCTAAAAGGACCACACCAGTTGCAGGTTTTAGCGTGAGACTTTTTCGCGTCTCTGTTACGTTGCAAACTTTAAAAACATTGCCCCACCACAAAAAGTATAACGTTTCTCATTGAATAGACAGAATTTTTGTAGGCAGAGCTTAAGGTTAACATTGAGACCCTGATTGGTCAGATGAAAACACAGCCAGATAGCTTTTTTTTAAAAAAAACCAACTTCGGTAGTAAGGAGAGGAGTTGCTTTCGAGATGGCGAGGTGAGCGGAGCTGCGCCGGCCGCTGCTTCCCTGAAGCTGCCTAGCAACAACAAGGTAATGAACGCACGCGATGACGCATTTTTGAGCGCATAAGGCTTCACTCAGAACTGCAGAAGTCTCATCTGCTACACCCCCTTTTTGCGTAATAGTAGTGTCGATCGTTAATTAAAACTCATGGTGCTCACATTTGCCACTTGAAGAAAAGACCTGAAACGCGATGATTTTTCTGTTACGTAGTTATTGAGAAGCCACATCAGCCACTGTAATTTACGACAAGTTAGATAAGTAATTAAAGATAATTGAGGGTCACTGTAGACCATTTTGATAGTTTTCTCTTTTGTGAAACTTAATTTAAACCTAGATTATAGACGTGATATGGCATAGGTTTTGTTCTTTTCGGGGAACACTGTGTTCTGTGTTCGAAGTTGAATTTACCAGCTCGACGACCGGGTCATGGGAGCCATCCAGGCCGTGTGCACAGACACAGACATACGGTAAAGAGAACAAATGCACTGGACATGTAGAATATGTGGTTGGAGATGACTGGATACTTTCGAATACAGTGTATAATATACCGTCAGAGATCTCCTTCAGAGCGCAGTATCTGAATGTAGTTTAGAGACACACTTCATGTACTGTCTTTTAAACTACCTTGTGTTGCAGGAGTAAGCTTCATTTTAGCGCTGACCTTACACATCTTCCAGCATTGGCGGAGCTACAACAAAATGTCCCCATTTCCACCGAATGGTCAAAACAGACGGACCTGTCATATGAACTCAACTCAACCCGTTCCTCCACGGGATGCAGAAAGTGGCAGATAGAGGGTCTCCGGCTTCTGCTCAGTTCCAACTTAAATTGGGACGATGACATTGACTAAGCCGCAGGGAGAGTTGGGCAGAGACTGAGGAACAGTTACAAGATGCAGAGAGGCTGTCGTTGGAGTTTTGCTATAGCAGATAATTCGAAAAAGGTGAATCGTTTCGGGATATGAGAGTGGCACAAATATAGTTCACAGTGGTTGTAATCATTAAAAGTAAATGGTTGAATGGAGAGATTTGATTCCAAATTGCAGACAGTATAAATACCACAGAGCGTTAACGCCATCAGCGACTCTTGTGTGTGCCTGTTGAGTGACTAACGCTTTTTATACAGGGTGATGGTAACAAAGCCATTGTGATTCTGTTTTTAATAGGGCGGTCCTTACGGGAAATTTACGTTGCCGGCGGTAGAACCCTTCTATGGTTAGTTTCAAATGTCAGTTCTCAATATTGTTCCTCGAAAATACACTCCTGGAAATGGAAAAAAAGAACACATTGACACCGGTGTGTCAGACCCACCATACTTGCTCCTGACACTGCGAGAGGGCTGTACAAGCAATGATCACACGCACGGCACAGCGGACACACCAGGAACCGCGGTGTTGGTCGTCGAATGGCGCTAGCTGCGCAGCATTTGTGCACCGCCGCCGTCAGTGTCAGCTAGTTTGCCGTGCCATACGGAGCTCCATCGCAGTCTTTAACACTGGTAGCATGCCGCGACAGCGTGGACGTGAACCGTATGTGCAGTTGACGGACTTTGAGCGAGGGCGTATAGTGGGCATGCGGGAGGCCGGCTGGACGTACCGCCGAATTGCTCAACACGTGGGGCGTGAGGTCTCCACAGTACATCGATGTTGTCGCCAGTGGTCGGCGGAAGGTGCACGTGCCCGTCGACTTGGGACCGGACCGCAGCGACGCACGGATGCACGCCAAGACCGTAGGATCCTACGCAGTGCCGTAGGGGACCGCACCGCCACTTCCCAGCAAATTAGGGACACTGTTGCTCCTGGGGTATCGGCGAGGACCATTCGCAACCGTCTCCATGAAGCTGGGCTACGGTCCCGCACACCGTTAGGCCGTCTTCCGCTCACGTCCCAACATCGTGCAGCCCGCCTCCAGTGGTGTCGCGACAGGCGTGGATGGAGGGACGAATGGAGACGTGTCGTCTTCAGCGATGAGAGTCACTTCTACCTTGGTGCCAATGATGGTCGTATGCGTGTTTGGCGCCGTGCAGGTGAGCGCCACAATCAGGACTGTATACGACCGAGGCACACAGGGCCAACACCCGGCATCATGGTGTGGGGAGCCATCTCCTACACTGGCCGTACACCTCTGGTGATCGTCGAGGGGACACTGAATAGTGCACGGTACATCCAAACCGTCATCGAACCCATCGTTCTACCATTCCTAGACCGGCAAGGGAACTTGCTGTTCCAACAGGACAATGCACGTCCGCATGTATCCCGTGGCACCCAACGTGCTCTAGAAGGTGTAAGTCAACTACCCTGGCCAGCAAGATCTCCGGATCTGTCCCCCATTGAGCATGTTTGGGACTGGATGAAGCGTCGTCTTACGCGGTCTGCACGTCCAGCACGAACGCTGGTCCAACTAGGCGCCAGGTGGAAATGGCATGGCAAGCCGTTCCACAGGACTACATCCAGCATCTCTACGATCGTCTCCATGTGAGAATAGCAGCCTGCATTGCTGCGAAAGGTGGATATACGCTGTACTAGTGCCGACATTATGCATGCTCTGTTGCCTGTGTCTATGTGCCTGTGGTTCTGTCAGTGTGATCATGTGATGTATCTGACCCCAGGAATGTGTCAATTAAGTTTCCCCTTCCTGGGACAATGAATTCACGGTGTTCTTATTTCAATTTCCAGGAGTGTAACATAGTTTTCCCTCCAAGCTGCGTGGGGTAGTCGTGCGGTCTCAGGCACCTTGTCACGGTTCATGCGGCTCCCCCTGTCGGAGTTCTGAGTCCTCCCTTGGGCATGTGTGTGTGTGTTGTCCTTAGCGTAAGTTAGTTTAAGTTAGATTAAGTAGTGTGTAAGCTTAGAGACCGATGACCTCAGCAGTTTGATCCCATAAGACACCACAGATTTCCAAATTTCCCTCCAAGGATTCCCATTTGAACTACCTGGTGAGTGTAAGCTGGCTACTGAAAAAGAAAAATTTTTGGCCATGCGTAGTGACTCTCATGATCAATTTAATTAATTAGCCTACCAATTTGATATCAGTGACATTCCGCCTGGTGGGTGGAGGCGATGGCTAAGGCACCATGGATATGATTCTTCACTTGGCGCTATTTTCGCTGGGATGATATCTCCCTATGTATCTCTCACATACAGTGGGAGAGACGACCATCGTATTAAAATCAAGTGTATTACCAAATTTATAAAGTGATATGTAGTGTAAACCTTATATTTACAACTTCTCTGTGCTTAACTTAAGAGAGAGTCTGAAAGCGAGAAGGCGTCCTGTGACAGTGGTGGATCTTAGCACTCCATCAAGGGCCAAAAATTAGTTTAATATTTTAGTCCTGTGATGCAGGACATAACAAATAAGAAAAGATATTTTTCTATCTGATGAGAGAATACTTATAGGGAATATAGCCTATGCTTTAGTCCTGTACAGGATTTTCATAACAGGTAACGATACTTTTGCGATTTCATAACGCGTGTGTGGTCCGATTTCTTCTATCTTCGAAAATAACTTATATAAAAAAGAGAAATCTACATATCGCGTGAGAAATTCGAGGTGTATGGTCAACAACACCGCTACCTTGGATTGGCTAAAGTAGGTTTTTTTTAAAAAAAAATTGGTCGGTCTATGTCGGCGTGGAATTGTATAGAACTGCTACACAGGTCCAAGCTGCAATTGCTTGTTTCACAGGGCACCACATATGGCTGAAAGGGCGGTCACCAGGCTTTGGTGACTGGAAGTAACGGATTAGCTCACCCTGTGATGTGTACAAAGAATGCACCGACCTGTCTGATCTTGTCCATGGCAGCGGAGGCTGGCGAAGTGACCAGTGTGCTGGGTGAGCGCGAAAGAATCGGATGTGTGTGTGATGCGAGAGAGAAGATTCAAAATGATGTGTGTTTGCCCTGGGTGTATTGGTAACATCTGAATTCTTGCCACTCCGATCGTCCCCGGACGCCTTCCACGGCCAGGTGTGGTGCACTCTGACATACACGTGCGTCCATGACTGCAGCTGCGATCGCAGCAGTAATTTTCACCAACCTCTGCTCCTGAACGTCGGCGCTGGCAGTGTACTAGGGGACGTGCGCTGCTGTGTGTGGACCTCGGGACATGAGCGCACAGGATGAGTGAGTGTTTTTCAGCTATATCCGACATCTAACCATGGCGATGCTGCTACAGACTGAATTGTGGTTTAAGTGTGTCGTGTTTAGCACTTCCCAGTACATGGCAGTAGACTCTGTCTTTCAGTGGTATTTGCTGTTGTCTCTATCCTGTCATGCAGTAGATCTTCTTCCTTCCGAATGTAGTGGAGAGAACCAATTTAGGAATGCTATAGTGCTTCAAAAACCTAGTCGCGATACCAAATTCCCGACTGATAGCGATCTGCGACATCTAGCCACGACAAGTACTACTACTATGGATTGGATCATCGTCTGAGTGTGTCATGTTTACTGCTTCTCAACACATCGCAGTGAAATGTATCTTGAAGTGGTATTTGCTGTTGTCTCTATTCTACCATGCAGTAGGCCTTCCTCCTCTTCCTTCTTCAGAATGTAGCGGAGAGAACCGATTTAGGAATTCTATAGGACATCAGATTGCCAATTCGTGGCCATCTCTGACATCTAGCTGTGACAGCTTACTTTTACAGACTGGATCGTGTGTCTCGTTTAGTGTTCCTCAATACATCACGTGGACTCTATTCCATCATGCAGTAGAACCTTCCTCCCTCCTTCCGAGTGTAGGGGAGAGAACCAATTTAGGAAGTCTATAGTAATTTTAAAAACCCAATCACGAAGTCAAATTCCTGATTGATTAATTCATTGTTTCCAATAGTTGTAATGCGTGCACGCATGCGTTTGATATGGGAGGCAATGGCCGGTGTCGTTGTGGGTCTCTCTCTCCGATCCGGCGCGGACTGGTTTACCTTACAGTTGGCGGATGACGCACTTCGTGATCACGAGTTTCTGTGATCGTCACGTTTTTTTTCACCAGATATGCTTTGCGTTGGAGGAGCCGGCCAGTGTGGCCGAGCGGTTGCCGGCACGGTAGCTCAACGTTTTCGGTCGGGTTTAGCTGCCACAGTAAAAAAAAAAAAAAAAAAAAAAAAAGTGTTAATCGATCAACAACGAACTTAGGCGGATGTCTTACGACGTCCGCACCGAGCAGATGCAACAACCAAAACCGAACAAAATGAGATTTTGAAAAAAGGCGGTTTTAGGCGCTTCAGTCTAGAACCGCGCGACCGCTACAGACGCAGGTTCGAATCCTGCCTCGGTCATGGATGTGTGTGATGTCCTTAGGTTAGTTAGGTTTAAGTAGTTGTAAGTTCTAGGGGACTGATGACCTCAGATGTTAAGTCCCATTGTGCTCAGAGCCATTTTTTGTGTTGGTGGAGGGTGTTTATGCTCTCAAAACGTCGGTGCGTACAAGACCTCAGATACATTTAGTGCTACGATATATTTGTGGCGGAAATTTCATTACTGGATTTGCGTAGTGTTTGCATGTGATACTAAAACGTTCAAAATATGTTTTATTATGAAGAATGGTCACTGTAGGTGAAAAAAGTGAGTGTTTTAAGCGATCTGTTTGACTTCTGTAAATTGTTAAATAATTAATTTGGCAGGGTAGTGCAAATGTATTATTTCACTCTTTTTTTGGTACTGAAATTGCATCAGCTTTCCCTTTGTCTCTAGCATTAGCCAAGAGGAATACAGTATTCTGAAGAGGCATGAAAACCTCCATCTCCTTGTTCGAAGGCGTTAATTCACACAGACAAGTAGCGAGTGGCCTCTTGCGAGAGAGAGAGAGAGTGAGTGAGTGAGAGAGAGAGAGAGAGAGAGAGAGAGAGAGGGAGGGAGCGAGCATGGAATTTGCCCATGAACAGAATGTAACCACTTGATGCTTTTATGGGGGCTAAGAGATCAAAGGAGGCCGATATCCAGCTCATTGTCGGTGATATTTAGTAACGTGATCTGCAATTAGGACCCTGGGCTGATTTGACCTTTGTGGCGGCGCCCTAGCGATAGACACATATGTGGGAGACCCCACACGGTGGCTGCTGTACCACACTTCATTCCACACCAAAAAATGGCTCAGAGCACTATGGGACTTAACTTCTGAAGTCATCAGTCCCCTAAAACTTAGAACTCCTTAAACTTAACTGACCTAAGGACATCACACACATCCATGCCCGAGGGAGGATTCGAACCTGCCGCCGTAGCGGTCGCGCGGTTCAATACTGTAGCGCCTAGAACCGCTCGGCCACCCCGGATTGCGCTCTTTCCACTCCCTGGTGATTACAGTTATTATTTCATGGGAAGCAAGGGTGGGGGGTGTAGTCATGATCTCTACCCAAGTGGGGAAATCCTGTCTCCCGCAAGCTGATTAAATGAAGAATCTGTGTCAATATATTATTGACTTTGACTTGAATTTCGTGTCATGAGATCCTTCCTCTCCAGCGCAGAGTGAGTCTTTTTCCTACAAATATTTTCTGTGAAGGGTGGGGGTGGAGGGGGCGAGGGGAGGTGGGTGGGACGTCCTTTGGTGGTGGCACTGTGCACTAGCTCAGTCGGTCCTTGCATGTCACAGTGAATGCACACACGAAAATTTTCCGCTAAGATGACACCTTGAATCTGCAGCAGTGTAATTACGTACTTAGGACATGTAGTTGCTGGATGTGAGCTTTTCACACCATATAAAAGTGTGAACCAGCTCCTGTGAATGGAATTTTATAAATAAACAGTATATCCTATGCTATATAATTGAATTTCGTGTCGCAAGATCCTTTCTCCCCAGCACAGAGTGAGTTTTTTTGCTGCCAATTTCCAGATGGGTGGGGGAGGGGGGGAGGGGAAGAGCTCGGGGATTTACCAGAGGGGGAAGGGATTAATTCTCCTAGCATATCAATAGGTTAAGGACCTGTCAATCAAAAGAGAACAATAGGTTTGCCCCTGAACTTATACTTGCCTCTGAATGTAGGCAACCCACATGAATAAAACGTTCTTGTGCTGCCCTCGTTCCACTACTGGGGATATTGGTCTGTAAGTTTTCAGGTCTATTCTTTTACCCTTCTTATATAGTTTAGTCACTTACGCTTTTTTTCCAGTCACTTGGAGCTTTGTCCTTCGATAAATGCAGGTGGGGTAAGGGGCCAATACTGTAGAGTACTCTTAGTAAAACCAAACTGGAATTCCATCCAGAGCTAGTCATTTATTTGCTTTCAAATCTTTCAGTTGTTTCTTTACGCCAGCGATGCGTATTACTATACCGTCCATACAGGAGTCTGTCTGATGGTCAAATGATGACATATTTGTACGATTCTCCTGTATGAACGATTTCTTGAAAGTGAAATTTAAAACTTCGGCTTTCTTTTTGCTATTTTCAATTAACACACCAGACTGGTCAACATGGGACTGAATGGAAGCCCTAGACCAGCTTAGCTGTTTTACATAGGACCAGAGTTTTCTTGGCTTGTCTGACAGATCTTTTGCTAAGGTGTGACGATGGTTGCAAAGTGCTCTCATTATCAAACGCTGGCTGAGTAGGCCTATAGTCTGGAAAATTTGTGCTCCGTTTTAAGCAAAAGCTAGTTTTTCACGTCTGCCAATGGCATATCTCCTGAAGTATGTGACTTACATTTACTAAGTTTTCGTGTACATTCAGGGTGTATCTGAATACTGCACAGCTTCTAACTGTACTACTTGTCTTTGTGAGTTAAAACCTTAGCGTAATATTATACCTCCTAATGAGTAGACTACGACAGTATTATAAATTTCATCAGTAATTATATGAAATACAGTAAATCAAACTCTTTTTGTCCTAAGAAGACGTTAGGGAGGCAACCAGCAGCTGGGACCGACGAAACCTTTTAGTGATATACAGTAGATGATGGCTGAATATAAACATGACACATTCTGCTGTCTACTTAAAACAAAAAGTTCGTCAAACAGTTACTACAAATCGAAACCAGGACATGTGATTACTACCAGGCACAGAGTCACAACTCTGAAACTTCCCCTGTTCAATTTAGGTGAGTTGTTCACCCCCAGCTAAACTTTGTATCACAATTAAAGAGTTACTTTTTAGAAACCCCGTAATTGTCTCCCACTGCGACGCACTAGTTTGAAATTTGGCTCAAAAGGTGCCTCTCAACTTACTATGTAATCACGCGGAAGCTTGGCGCCCTAGGACGTTTCAAACACCGAAGTGTAGACACAACAGCTCAGAAGTTCATCTGACGCGTAAGGTGGGTTAATGACACCCCATTGGTACCAAATGTCACCACAATTCTGCCCAACACCACGGTGGACGCGTCACACGGTGGGAAGGTCGTTACAGCTGCTCTTACCCACGTTTCACGCCTTCGTTTGTCTCCGCGGCAGCGCGGTTCCTTCCGTCCCTTTACGACGAAACCTGCATCTACCTGTGAACATTATCTCAGCAGATCATCAGTAGGGAAGCCGAGCGAAACCTGCTGTACTTCGACGTAAACAAGGCTGCAATTAAAGTCACTAATCTACGTTTCGGGAGAAAGTTTTCACACGAAATGAAAGGTTGGAAATATTGTCCTTAATTAATATATTCTGAAACTTAGGTGAACAAGTATCACTGTCAAGCCCGTGCTAATCTTAACACAGTCACTCACAATCCCTTTCACTCACGTTAGCAAGTTTATGGTGTTTCATTTCCCAAAAACGTAATAGCTACAAAAATACGGATTGTTTTTGATTGAGAATGCTCGACAAATATTAAGTCTGTCGGTATCTAATGCAGTCACAGTTTTTAGCCACCGACCTACTCAATTCGCCACACGGAATTTATGTCTTTTCTCGTCACAAAATTCACTTAAAATCGCGAAATTTCTACACACCCATAGGAATAATTATGCCGTCACTTTACAACACTTTTGATGTATGAAACACTGCTAGATCCGGCAATTTATCATTTCCACCGGAACTACTACTACACACGTCCGAACTGTTTCATGCCTAGTCTCCGACTCCTCTCTAGAATACCCTGTCTTCTCTACCAGCAGGAAAAGGCGCACGAAGAATATTGCTTTGCCATTGGTCAGTTTACTCAACAGCCAATAGCAAAACAACATTCTCCCACGTCAGTCTGCGCTTTTCATCAATAACCAATCGCAAAATAGTAAACCTAACGACTGCACTTTTTACCGACGTAATTATCTAATATGCTGAAGTTTTGTTTATGCATAAAGTTATTTACTATTGTTATTTATACCTGAATTAACTTTCCCTTTACCACAAACTTATTTTACAAATCTATTCTATAAAAATCCCATTTGTCAACCTCCATACTTCTTCGAAATATTCCCACACTATATCCCACTACATAGCTCGTTAAACAATTATCTTCATATTAACCTTAAAACACACTCACGCATCATTCGTACTGATAAAACACATTTATAACATTTTACATACACAAAAAAACATAATAATGCTTCATGAAAATACTAGAACAGTTAATGAAAAACATTATATTACTTTAGTGCACTCTAGTGGACACAATCGAAACTAAATCACAGTCCCCTATCCAATACTGTCCTCTATTGGCTGATACATAAACTACGTGCGCGTCCAGTCTCGCGTCACCATCTGTCACTCTCCAGCTCTGAGACACATCTCCCACTTACCGCCTCCAAGGCAGAATCGGTATACGGCGCTACGCCTCAACGCCTCTGCGATGGAGGTGAGAACCGCGACGCTCAGCGTTGAAATCACGCAGTAGGCCGACGAAAACGTCTCACACACACCACCGCTCAAAATAGGCACGAAAAGGCACCAGTGAATGACATAAAGGGCGTCAATTGAACCGCAATTTGTAGTTTGGTTTACAGTGGGGAACCATTAAGGACCATTCAAAACCTTTCGATGAGAACGTGATTCCAAGCGAGAAATGGTGCTTATTCTTCTTATCACCTTCTGTTTCGCACCCTTCTGCGGCGTGATCACGAGGGGAGGGGAGGAGTGACGTTCGTCAATAAAAGTAGCAAAGTCCCCATCTAAGATACACCGGTTCGTCAGAGCCCTCAGTGTCACCCACGCACCTTTGCTGAGCACAAAAAAAAAAATGTACCTGCACGAAGGCGACCCGTGGAGGGAGCGTAGGCCTTTTTGTATCCATTCTGAGCGTCTGTGTTCCCTCCAACGCAGAGCCATTAATAGAGGGATGAAAAGTGGAGGCGTGCCGACTCTCCCATCGCGCGAGACGTCCACGGTGACGTTGGGCAGCATTGTGATGAAATTTGGTGCCAGTGTGACACCATCAACCCACCTTACACGTCACGTGAACTTCTGAGACCTGGCATTTTTTTTTTTTTTTCACGTGTGTCGACACCTTGCTTTTGAAGCGCCGCCGAACATGAGTAGATTTTCGGTTATATCTTTCGACTCGGTCGTTTCCAGACTAGGATTCCTTGCCTCTAATTGACACTTTTACCCTTCTCCATCATACTTACAAGTTTGTAACATCACCAGCTGTAGACTGTGTGATCTTGTGCACTACGTTTGTACCTTATCTGTCTACCTCCTCTGCACGATGTGCGAAATTATTACATTCGTCCAGGAATACTTCAAGACATCTCATTACTACACTTCTTCTAATCATCATGTCATTTAATTTTATTTTAGGATTTCTTGCTGGGTTCCGTTTCTTCAGGTGGTACGTAGTTTTGTGAGATGCTGCTGGCAGTTTGACATTTCGACACCAACCTTCAATTTCGTGGAATGCTGCATTACATTTGGCGTCTGTAATTCTTCTGCAGTCACCGCTTAAGATGGACAACACTTCATCTGCAAATTCCACCAGTCCGCTTATGTTACTGCTGTCATCTAACTCCCGTAGTATGGGCTCCAATGCTATATCCCAACTTTCCAGACCATACACTAATCCCTGCGGAAAAGCCGTTTGATACGGTCTTTGTCATTGCCTCTCCTGCACATATTACAGATGCATGTCTCCTATGGCAGTAGTCTCTCAGGTAGCTGTCCAGATCCTGGTCACACCAACTCCCTAACAAAACCAAAGAAAAGTCACAATAGGTTGTGGAAAGTACCATATACTCGTAGAGCGTACGTAAAATGGGTGTCTGTCGTTAGCGACACTGCTTTATCAACTGCGTTTTCAGCTGACTTTTCTATATCTGTGCTGGTATGTGCTCATCCCCTGTGGCAGTCCATGAAAGTGTAATCTGTTGCATAATAGTTCTTCAAACATGTTACTAAGGAAGTTCAATGTCTGTAGCACATTGTGACAATTCTAGAAGTGATGCTAACGTCCACACCTTTAACGAAGCTGCATTGCGGAGGCCGACGTTTCAAATCCCCGTCAGCCATCGAGATTTAAGTTTTACGTGGTGTCCCTAAGTCGTTCCAGGCAAATGCTGGATGGTTCCCTCAAAAGGGCACCGCCGATTTCCTTCTTAATCCTTCCCTAATATAAGCTTCTTTCTCGTCTTTCGACGGGACATTGAACAGTCATCTTCCTTCAATGAATCTACTAATGTATTTATTTTCTAACTTCGTTAGTTAAATTTAAAACGAAAGTTTGTTATCTACAGTTTACCTCCTATAAATTTTAATTGATATCGTGTAAATAAACTTTTTAGAGGGAAACGTGGAGGCTGTTCTTGTGTGGATTTATTGACCAACTTCCAGTGCCCAATATGGCAAAACAGGCCGATTAATCAACTTCACAAGATGGCTATTTTAAGGCCATTTTAGCTTCCTGGAGTCTTTTCTGGTTCCCACCCCTGCTCTCGGTGGAAGGACGCTCACTGGAGAGAGAGGAACTGTGTAGTTCCTCGGTGAGAACACTCCTTGGGAAAGGTGACGTCACCATGTGCCCAAAAATAGTGCCACATATTTGTCTTTATTGCAGTACGATCGTCTTGGACTTCAAAGTATTGCTTGGGCTCTACAATACCACCTCCGTAGGAGCAGATTTTGGGTACGCTACAACAGCAGAATGAAAAAGCTGTCAAATGCCTGAGGAGGCCGTCTATAAGTACCATAACCAAAACACATACACGCTCCAGTATTCCGGAGCTGAGGGTGAACACGACAGTATGTCTGTGCGGGACTACGGTGCATACCGTATACCGTACACTGCCTGGACGCCCCGCTCTACTCTACCGTCGCTGACCCACGCCTCCAGCTCCAGGTGGAAGGCAGCTGGACAACACAGCTGCTGATACCACTGATAACTGGTGACGATCTACCTTTCTGCTCGTCTAAATCGCAGGCGACGATTTCCATTGCTGCTTTATAGCCTTGTGGCTATGTCTTGAGTTTTGGATTGTGAATGCATATGAACGCAGTCTCGATAATATTGCCTCCCGCTGGCATTTTGAGCTAAATACACACGGCAACTAGTTCTTAAAAGAAATACTTCGAGGTGTAGGATAGGTCTCTTTTAGTATGAAGATGAACTGTTTGAGTAAATGGGTGAAGTCTGATTACGGTTAGAATTTTCTCCTGCTAGCATTTTGAGCTAAATACACACGGTAACAATAAAAGAATGCTTTGAGATGTAAGATATCTATCTTTTAGTATGAACTCCTGTCGTTAACCTTTGCACTGGTAATTCGCAACTGATAGCCCAATGCAGGCATCTCCGCTAGAGTAGCGTATTTAGGGCCATACAAGAAAAATCAGGAAATATTTGTTTCTTCGCGTCAGATAAATAACTGTTTATAAAGAATGTCAACTTTTATGCCCTTTGTCCCCCGTTTGTAAGAATTCTTCCTACTTTTAAGTACCTGGAGACATGATTGCTGTAATGGCCGTCTAGCGGCAGGAACACCTGGTTGACGGCATCTTCCTGATATTCAGCGGTGCAGCGATAATCTTGCAGGCAGACGAGGCTTAGAAGAGGTTAATGAGCAACGAATACGATGCAATGGTAACTGTCTCCCAAATACAAGGAGCAGCTGTACATGCAGTAAACTCAGAGGAAATCAGTGATTTGTTCGCTGTGTTCCGCAAATCCCATAAATAATGAGAATGGAACAACTCAGACTGGTTGGGAGTTCCCATTTCTGAATAACTTTGGGTGTGAGTGAGTAACTCCTATCTGAACCGTAGACAAGAAGACAAAGCCTACACGAAAGTATTTTTTTGCGCTTTATACTGTGATTGCACAATTCGTAGCACAGCTGGGGCTGATTTTTATTGTCAGCAACCGAAACTATTAAGGAATGAATGTGTTGGAAAGTGAGTACAAGAATTACAAAATGTTTATGCAGGCTTCTATAAAACGTACAGTTACCGACATCTGAGACTATCTCACTGTTCACTTGTGCAGAATAAACGCTTTTGCTGCGCGGAGTAGCCGCTCGGTTTAAGGGCGCCTTGCCACGCTTCGCGCTGCTTCCCCTGTCACTGGTTCTCGTCCTCCCTCAGGCAGGGGTGTGTGTGTATTGCCCTTAACGTTAGTTACGTTACATTAAATTAAGTGGTGTGTAAGCCTAGCGACCGATGACCTCAGCAGTTTGGTCCCACAGGAACTTTCCACAAAATTCGAAATAAACACATTTACTTAACAGGTGCACTATTCCAGAAGTTACTTCCATAAGACGACAGGGATATGGAAAACAAGCAACTTTCTTCTTTTTAGGATAACACAATGTGAGATGCTTCTCAGGTTAGTCTATGTGTTGACTCCATTTCAACTTGTCATTCAATAATGGACGCAGAGAAAGTTAGCACAGGGCTTTTCACTTAGTTTGTGCCCATTAATGTATACTAGGACGTCGTTTTTGCTTGTTTGACGTCACGTAATACGAGTGTCTGTGGGATTAAGAAACTGTTGACCGTAAACGACTTGTAGGATTGCTCAGATGTCACGTAAGTCGGGTTTGTTTGTTGTCGAGTCTGGGCTCTTCATTGCTACGCCTTTGACATCATGTCAGACGTTATAGATTTCTAACTGCCGGTCATGTCATTGGAAGATCATTTACGTATAGTACTGGCCATTAAAATTGCTACACCGAGAAGAAATACAGATGATAAACGGGTATTCATTGGACACATATAATATACTAGAACTGACATGTGATTACATTTTAACGCAATGTATGTGCATAGATCCTGAGAAATCAGTACCCAGAACAACCACCTCTGGCCGTATTAACGGCCTTGATACGCGTGTGCATTGAGTCAAACAGAGCTTGGATGGCCTGTACAGGTACAGCTGCCTGTGCAGCTTCCACACGATACCACAGTTCATCAAGAGTAGTGACTGGCGTATTGTGACGAGCCAGTTGCTCGGCCACCATTGACCAGACGTTTTCAATTGGTGGGAGATCTGGAGAATGTGCTGGCCAGGGCAGCAGTCAAACATTTTCTGTATTCAGAAAGGCCCTGACAGGACCTGCAACATGCGGTCGTGCATTATGCTGCTGAAATGTAGGGTTTCGCAGGGATCGAATGAAGGGTAGAACCACGGGTCGTAACGCATCTGAAACGTAACGTGGACTGTTCAAAGTGCCGTCAATGCGACAAGAGGTGACCGAGTCGTGTAACCAATGACACCCCACACCATCACGCCGGGTGATACGCCAGTATGGTGATGACGAATACACGCTTCCAATGTGTGTTCACCGCGATGTCGCCAAACACGGATGCATCCATCATGATGCTGTAAACAGAACCTGGATTCATCCGAAAAAGTGACGTTTTGCCATTCGTGTAGCCAGGTTCGTCGGTGAGGACACCATCGCAGGCGCTCCTGTCTGTGATGCAGCGTCAAGGGTAATCACAGCCACGGTCTCCGAGCTGATAGTCCTTGCTGCTGCAAATGTCGTCGAACTGTTCATGCAGATGGTTCTTGTCTTGCAAACGTCCCCCATCTGTTGACTCAGGGATCGAGGCGTAGCTGCACGATCCGTTACAGCCATGCGGATAAGATGCATGCCATCTCGACTTCTAGTAATACGAGGCCGTTAGGATCCAGGACGGCGTTCAGTATTACCCTCCCGAACCCACCGATTCCATATTCTGCTAACAGTCATTGGATCTCGGCCAACGCGAGCAGCAATGTCGCGATAGGATAAACCGCAATCGCGATAGGCTACAATCCGACCTTTATCAAAGTCGGAAACGTGATGGTACGCATTTCTCCTCCTTACACGAGGGATCACAACAACGTTTCACCAGGCAACGCCGGTCAACGGCTGTTTGTGTATGAGAAATCGGTTGAATCTTTCCTCATGTCAGCACGTTGTAGGTGTCGCCACGTGGGCCAACCTTGTGTGAATGTTCTGAAAAGCTAATCATTTGCATACTAGAGCAACTTGTTGCAGTCGGTTAAATTTCACGTCTGTTGCACGTCATCTTCGTGGTGTAGCAATTTTAATGGCTCGTAGTGTACATTAAGAACGCGAGTGGGTGCAGTGTGAGATGCTGCCTCAAATTCCGCGCAGGACCCGGCAGCGGCCACTGTCCAGGGGACCCCAGGTACGCCGTAATAAGTTGCCCGACTGTCGGTGTTCCCTCCCCCGGGCCGGCGACCTTGGCGGGCCGCCGGCAGTGTGTCGCCGGCGCGCCGCGGCGGGGTCACCGCCTGTCTGCAGTCCGCGGCAGGACCGCCGAAAATTCCCGCCGTCGCCCGCCGTGCAGCGGCGGGCCGGCGTGCAGAAAACAAAGAATGTGTGCAAACCGGTTGCTTCCCGCTGCAGCCCGCGTCTGCTGCGGCTGTGGCCGCGGCCCGCGCAGTTCGGCGGCCCGTGGGGGGACGTTGCACTGTCTGCGCCTCGCCGCCCTGCCCTTTGTCCGCGACACCTAGCCCTCGCCCTCGCCATCAGCCCGTCTGCACCGGCGCCGCATCCACCTGGCAGTGCCCGCGCGCTGTTACGTAACCTGGCGACACGGGCCCTACTCTACGTCGCGATACCGCAGCTGTTCTTCGATGGGGTCTTCATCTACGTCTGTCTGTCAGATGGCAGGCAGTACGCGTATTGCGCCAGATATAAAGGCACGACGTTCCGTCTGGTTCCTTTTAAGGCCGACTCGCGTAAAACGCGACTGCTTGTACGTCACTGCAAGCCCGTGCTCGTCTGATCCCATGCGTACCACGTCTACAGAGGCACGACATAATTCGCAGTGTCCCATCTGAAAGTCGGTTCTGGAAAGTTTTCTAACAACGGAACCTCCCAATCACACCCCTCTCAGATTTAGTTATAAGTTGGCACAGTGGATAGGCCTTGAAAAAGTGAACACAGATCAATGGAGAAAACAGGAAGATGTTGAGTGGAAATATGAAAAAATAAGCAAAATATACAAACTGAGTAGTCCATGAGCAAGATAGGCAACATCAAGGGACCGAGCGAGGTGGCGCAGTGGTTAGCACACTGGACTCGCATTCGGGAGGACGACGGTTCAATCACGCGTCCGGCCATGCTGATTTAGGTTTTCCGTGATTTCCCTCGATCACTCCAGGCAAATGCCGGGATGGTTCCTTTGAAAGGGCACGGCCAGCTTCCTTCCCCATCCTTCCCTAATCCGAGCTTGTGCCCCGTCTCTAATGACCTCGTTGTCGACGGGACTTTAAACACCAATACCCTCCTACTCCAACATCAAGGCTGGTATGAGCTCAGGAGCGCTGTAGTCCCGTGGTTGTGGTCAGCATGGTAGCTCAGCGTGTTCGGTCAGAGGGTTACGTGTCTTCTGTAATAAAAAGAAACTAACTTCAATGGATGTCGTACGACGTCCGCCCTGAGCAGATGAAGCAAACAAAATGAGATTTAAAAAAAAGAAAAGAAAAATAGTTAGCGTGAGCAGCTGAGGAACGAGAGGTCCTTCGTTCAAGTCCTCCCTCGAGTGAAAAGTTTATTGTTTTTTTTTTATTTTCAGACAATTATTATCTGTCCGTCCGTCCGTCCGATGCGAGGTAACTGCGCCGTAGTATGGGGACGCTAGACCTAAACAAACATCGAAACACACGACGTCAGTCGACTACAGCGCACGGAAGAGAGAGGAATCGGTTGACATATGACTTTGCGATCAAATGTCTTCGGTTCCCATTGGAGAGGCAGTCCTTTCGTCTACTAATCGCACGGTTATGGGGTGCGGTCGCAAAACACAAACACTAAACTTATTACAGTGAACAGAGATGTCAATGAACGAACGGACAGATCATAACTTTGCGAAAATAAAGAAAGTTAACTTTCCGCTCGAGGGAAGACTTGTACCAAGGACCACTCGGTCCGCAGCTGCTCACGCTAACCACGGGTCCACAGCGTTCCTGAGCTGACACCATCCTTGATGTTGCCTGTCTTGCGCATGGACTACTTAGTTTGTATATTTTGCTATTTTTTTTCATAGTTCCACACAACTTATTCCTGTTTTCTCGAATGATCTGTGTTCAGTTTTTCAAGACCTATCCACAGTGCCAACATATAGCTAAATCTGAGGGGGCTGTGATGGTGAGGTTTCCTTGTAAGAATTTCCTCGTGACGAGTACTCTTTTTTTTCCTTCGAGTGTGTGCAGTCGACCACCACACTCAGCCAAACAATCCCGTGGCGAAGCGCACCACACTTTTTGTAGCCTATCGCGATTGCGGTTTATCGTATCGTGACACTGCTGCTCGCGTTGGTCGAGATCCAATGACTGTTAGCAGAATATGGAATTGGTGGGTTCAGGAGGGAAATACGGAACGCCGTGCTAGATCCCAACGGCCTCGTATCACTAGCAGTCGACATGACTGGCATCTTATCTGCATGGCTGTAACGGATCGTGCAGCCACGCCTCGATCCCTGAGTCAACAGATGGGGGACGTTTGCAAGACAACAACCATCTGCATGAATAGTTCGACGACGTTTGCAGCAGCAAGGACTATCAGCTCGGAGACCATGGCTGTGATTACCCTTGACGCTGTATCACAGACAGGAGCGCCTGCGATGGTGTACTCACCGATGAACCTGGGTGCACGAATGGCAAAACGTCATTTTTTTTTCAGATGAATCCAGGTTCTGTTTACACCATCATGATGATCTCATCCGTGTTTGGTGACATCGCAGTGAACACACATTGGAAGTGTGTATTCGTCATCGCCATACTGACCTATCACCCAGCATGATGGTATGTGGTGCCATTGGTTCAAATGGCTCTGAGGGTTATGGGACTTAACATCTGTAGTCATCAGTCCCCTAGAACTTAGAACTACTAACCTAAGGACATCACACACATCTATGCCCGAGGCAGGATTCAAACCTGTGACTGTAGCGGTCAGCCATTTCCAGACTGAAGTGCCTAGAACCGCACGACCACACCGGCCGGCTGTGGTGTCATTGGTTACACGTCTCAGTCACCTCTTGTTCGCATTGACGGCACTTTGAACAGTGGACATTACATTTCAGGTGTATTACAACCCATGGCTCTGCCCTTCATTCGATCCCTGCGAAACCCTACATTTCAGCAGCATAATGCACGACCGCATGTTGCATGTCCTGTACGGGCCTTTCTGGATACAGAAAATGTTCGACTGCTGCTCTTGCCAGCACATTCCCCAGATTTCTCAGCAATTGAAAACGTCTGGTCAATGGTGGCCGAGCAACTGGTTCGTTACAATACGCCAGTCACAACTCTTGATGAACTGTGGCATCGTGTTGAAACTGCATGGGCGGCTTACCTGTACACGCCATCCAAGCTCTGTTTGACTCAATGCCCAGGCGTATCAAGGCCGTTATTACGTCCAGAGGTGATTGTTTTGGTTACTGATTTCTCAGAATCTATGCACCCAAATTGCGTGAAAAAGTAATCACATGTCAGTTGTAGTATAATATACTTGTCCAATGAATACCCGTTTATCATCTGCATTTCTTCTTGGTGTAGCAATTTTAATGGCCAGCAGTGTACATTTCTCAATGTGCGGAACCGCACATTTCTCTTTATTAAGATCCAGTTGCCGCCTTAGCACCAGAATGATGTTTTGTCAGCGCATAAATGCATATTCCTTCAGTTTTTGCAGAACACAGTTTTCTCATACGTGATTGCATCATCCGGAATAAAATGCCATTCCAAACAATACTATCCGCTAACTCATTAACGTCTAAGATGAACAGCGCCAGTAATACTTCACTCCTCCGTAAGACACCAACATTATCTGACTTCCTATAGATGACTCTCGATTCTGCGTCTTGCCTGTCACTAAATGTCCGATCTGCTCGCAAACCTGGCTATATATCTTATAGGAACTTATTTTGTGCAGAAGGTGACTATGTGGTGCTGAATGGGGAGCTTATAGACACGTAATTAACTTGGCTATCTCTGTCCACGACCTGTAAGAATCTACTGGCCTGAAGCTTTGTGGCAAAAGCTCAGCTGTTGCACTCTACAACAGAAAATTTAGCAGAGTGTAAAAACTGCTTCTGTCAGTAATTCACCCGAGAAGTCGTCAGAAGGTAATGGAGTCATCTATAGCTACATTAACAGAGCAGAATCAGTAGGTAAGGTTATTTATCTTCTGGAGATTGCAGGGTTTAGAAGTCTGCATGGCCGCATTATAGTGTATTGCAGGTCCAGGTCTTTGTGAAAAGATGTCTACTCCATTTTCAGTAGAATGAAGTCACTGCAGTACCATTCGCAGTCTACATTAACACATGGCAGACTGTGTTAGTTCCGGTATTATGACTAACTTTCCCATGTAAGGGTAAAACAAAATGTTTTGAACCACCCTACAAGAAAAGGGGTCAAAACCATACAGATTGTAGATGGTCATAAACTAATGTATTCTTGGTGAGGAACCAATGGCAGGAAATGAAACATATTTGGTATTTGTGTATTAGGATTTGTGTCGAGACTGACCAACTCCTATCTAGGAGCACTGATAGTGTAAAACCAGTTTGCTCTCTTCACTTGAGAGATCCAGATGACAGCTGGTAGCGGAGCTCAAGCTGATGTCATGATTACTGAATTCCAGAATGCCTTCAATCCAGTTCCGCACTGCTGCTGCTTATATATAATAAGCGAACCTGTACAGAATATTCAACCAATTTTTTGAATGTGTTCAATAAGTTCCACCAGGCTGAACTCAACATGCTTTTCTTAATGGGGCAAAATTATCAGATCTAAAATACATTCAGGATTACTCTGAGTGAATGTTGCAGTTACTGTTTACACTGTACATAAAAGATATAGTGGATAATGCTAGTAACTCATCAAGATTGTTAGCTATAGAAAGGTTGAAACACCAGTAGACTGTAGTGAAATGTAGAAAAAGCTGTAGAGGACTAACTCTTGGTGCAGAGATGGCAGTTGACCCTCAAATAGCATTTTACATTTAGAACACCCATTCCTCATCAATTATATTGTTCACAATGAAACACTGGAAACAATAACAATGGCAAAACATCTACAAGTAACAGTCTGGAACAATCTAAAATGGAACGACTATGTAAAACTAGCTGCAGGAGTAGTAGAGAACAAGATGACGTTTATTGAAAGAAGCTTAAAGAAATATACGTCAGACACAAAAGAAATGGCTTACAAAACACTAGCTTAGCTGCTTCTTGGGTACTGCTCGTCAGTCTCGGAAACGAAGAAGATGCAAAGGGGAGCAGCACACTTCTTCATGAATACATTGAAACATGAGAGCAGCACAGAGTTTCTCAGTGAATTCGAGTGTCAGACACACCAAGACAGGCATTCTGCATGATGGAGAGGCTTACTACCAAAATTCCGTGCACATATTTTCCAAGAAGAACCAGGTAAAATATTAATTTCTTCCTCACATATCTTGCAAAATCATGACATGGGAAAAATCAGAGTGATTGGGTTCACACAGGGGCTTACCAACTGTTGGTCCTCCTGTGCACCATTCACAATTATAACAAAGATGGTGGAAACAATAACGGTGCATTATAGATGTAGGTGTTTTCCTGATCCACAATGACTTCTGCACAGATATTAACGATAAGGAACATGTTGTGCATCATTTCTAGTTCTAATAACTTTTGAGGGCACTTTGCAACACTCAAGGGCAAGAGGATCCCCCAAAACTATTCCAGCTGCTGCCCTGCCTTTTGTAGGCAGGCTGTTAGCATTTTAGAGTTTACTTCTTATGCTGGAGATCATCAGTTGCAGACTGCTGTCCAGCTCACACATGTGGAAAGCATTAATATGCTTTAAGAGTGTAGAAACACAAATCAGCCCAACTGAAAACACTCAGGAATTCCAAGTACTTTACTGAGTGAAGTGGCACAGAGGTTAGCACACTGGACTCATATTCAGGAGGATGATGGTTCAAAACCATGTCCGGCCATCCAGATTTAGGTCTTCCATGAATTCCCTAAATTACTCCAGTCAAATGCCAGGATGGAATTTTTGATAGGGCATGGCCCAATCCTTGAAACAATCTGAATTTATGCTCCATCTCTAATGACCTCAATGTCAACATGAGGTTGATTATTTGTCTGGAGTGTAGCATTGTACCAAAGTGAAACATGGATGATAAATAATACAGATGACAAGAGAAATGTGCTTTTGAAATGTAGTGCTACAGAAGACTGCAACAGAATAGATAGGAAATCAAGTATCTAATGAAGAGGTAGTGAACTGATTAGGTGAGAAAGACATTTTTAAAGAACTTGGTAAAAAGAAGGGATAAATTGACAAGAGATATGCTGAGGTATCAAATAATAATCAATTTGCCAATGGAGGGAAATGCTGGGGGTAGGACCTGTAAAAGGAAGGTGAAAGTGCAACTGCAGTGAGCTTATTCATGTGCATGTAGGTTTCACTAGTTATGGAGAAATGAAGAGACTTGTAAAGGATAGATCAACATGGAAAGCTACATGAAAACAATCTTTGGACAGAGGACCACAACAACATGAGTAACTAACAGGTGCAGGGGAAATGTGCATAAATTATATCCAACCATTAACTAAACTTTTGCTAGCATAAACAGTATGAAATAAGCTTATTTATATGGTTCTTGTATTACAATTGGTATAAAAGTTCTCCAGCTTAGCCTATAAATATATAGACTCATGAAAGAAGGCAGAGTGGGGTTTCTCATACAGTATTGTTAATAACACCAAGTAATGCACAATACAGTACAAGCATCAATTTTATTTTACAGTAGTAGGATACTGGACATGCCATGGTGCTACAGTTTAAGAACAAGAAAAGTAACATAATTCATATATACAGTCAATTACGTACTTAGAGGTCTAGTTGGACAAGTATGGGACAGGTAGTTGGCTGTAGCTTTAAAGTAGGAACCAGCCTAGTATTTACCTCAAGTAATTTAAATAGGGGTAATGCAGGAGTAGGTTTAATAATGAATAAAAAAATAGGAGTGCGGGTAAGCTACTATAAACAGCATAGTGAACGCATTATTGTGGACAAGGTAGACATGAAGCCCACGCCTACCACAGTAGTACAAGTTTATATGCCAACTAGCTCTGGAGATGATAAAGAAATTGGTGAAATGTTTGATGAGATAAAAGAAATTATTCAGGTAGTGAAGGAAGATGAAAATTTAATAGTCATGGGTGACTGGAATTCGAGAGTAGGAAAAGGGAGAGAAGGAAACATAGTAGGTGAATATGGATTGGAGCTAAGAAATGAAAGAGATAGCTGCCTGGTAGAATTTTGTACAGAGCATAACTTAATCATAGCTAACACTTTGTTCAAGAATCATGAAAGAAGGTTGTATACATGGAAGCATCCGGGAGATACTAGAAGGTCTCAGATAGATTATATAATGGTAAGACAGAGATTCAGGGACCAGGTTTTAAATTGTAAGACATTTCCAGGGGCAGATGTGGACTCTGATCACAATTTATTGGTTATGAAATCTAGATTAAGACTGAAGAAACTGCAAAAAGGTGGGAATTTAAGGAGATGGTACCTGGATAAACTGAAAGAACCAGAGGTTGTACATAGTTTCAGGGAGAGCATAAGGGAAAATTGACACAAATGGGGGAAAGAAGTACAGAAGAAGAAGAATGGGTAGCTCAAGGGATGAAGTAGTGAAGGCAACAGAGGATCAAGTTGGTAAAAAGACGAGGGTTAGTAGAAATCCTTGGGTAACAGAAGAAATATTGAATTTAATTGATGAAAGGAGAAAATATAAAAATGCTGTAAATGAAGCAGGCAAAAAGGAATACAAACGTCTCAAAAATGAGATCGACAGGAAGTGCAAAATGGCTAAGTAGGGATAGCTAGAGGACAAATGTAAGGGTGTAGAGGCTTATCTCACTAGGGGTAAGATAGATACTGCCTACAGGAAACTTAAAGAGACCTTTGGAGGAAAGAGAACCACTTGTACGAATATCAAAGGCTCAGATGGAAACCCAGTTCCAAGCAAAGAAGGGAAAGCAGAAAGGTGAAAGAAGTATATACAAGGGCAATGTACTTGAGGGCAGTATTATGGAAATGGAAGAGGATGTAGATGAAGATCAAATGGGAGATACGATACTGCGTGAAGAGTTTCACTCAGCACTGAAAGACCTGAGCTGAAACAAGGCCTCCGGAGTAGACAACATTCCATTGGAACTACTGATGGCCTTGGGAGAGCCAGTCCTGACAAAACTCTACCATCCGGTGTGCAAGATGTATATGACAGGTGAAATACCCTCAAACTCCAAGAAGAATATAATAATTCCAATCGCACAGGAAGCAGGTGTCGAGAGATGTGAAAATTACCGAACAATCAGTTTAATAAGTCACAGCTGCAAAATACTAATGTGAATTCTTTACAGACGAATGGAAAAACTGGTAGAAGCCGAGCTTGGGGAAGATCAATTTGGATTCTGTAGAAATATTGGAATACATGAGGCAATACTGACCTTATGACTTATTTTAGAAGAAAGATTAAGAAAAGGCAAACCCATGTTTCTAGCATTTGTAGACTTAGAGAAAGCTTTTGAAAATGTTGACTGGAATACTCTTTCAAATTCTAAATGTTGCAGGGGTAAAATACAGAAGGAAGCGGCTATTTACAATTTGTACAGAAACCAGATGGCAGTTATAAGAGTCGAGGGGCATGATAGGGAAGCAGTGGTTTGGAAGGGAGTGAGATAGGGTTGTAGGCTCTCCCCAATGTTATTCAAGCTGTATATTGAGCAATCAGTAAAGGAAACAAAAGAAAAATTCTGAGTAGGTATTAAAATCCATGGAGAAGAAATAAAAACTTTGAGGTTCACCGATGACTTTATAATTCTATCAGAGACAGCAAAGGACTAGGAAGAGCAGTTGAACGGAATGGACAGTGTCTTGAAAGGAGGATATAAGATGAACATCAACAAAAGCAAAACGAGGATAATGGAATGTAGTTGAATTAAGTCGGGGGATGCTGAGGGAATTAGATTAGGAAATGAGACACTTAAAGCAGTAAAGGAGTTTTGCTATTTGGCAAACAAAATAACTGATGATGGTCAAAGTAGAGAAGAAATAAAATGTAGACTGGCAATGGCAAGGTAAGCATTTCTGAAGAAAGAGAAATTTGTTAACATCGAGTATAGATTTAAGTGTCAGGAAGTCGTTTCTGAAAGTATTTGTATGGAATTGAAACATGGACGATAAATAGTTTGGACAAGAAGAGAATAGAAGCTTTCGAAATGTGGTGCTACAGAAGAATGCTGAAGATTAGATGGGTAGATCACATAACTAATGAGGAATATAATTGGGGAGAAGAGGAGTTTGTGGCACAACTTGACCAAAAGAAGGGACTGGTTAGTAGGACATGTCCTGAGGCATCAAGAGATCACAAATTTAGCATTGGAGGGCAGCGTGGAGGGTAAAAATCGTAGAGGGAGACCAAGAGATGAATACACTAAGCAGATTCAGAAGGATGTAGGTTACAGTAAGTACTGGGAGATGAAGAAGCTTGCACAGGATAGGGTAGCATGGAGACCTGCATCAAACCAGTCTCAGGACTGAAGACCACAACAACAACAACAATTAAAAGAAACCTTAATCAGGGGAGCCTGATGAAGACTGAAGCCTCCAACCTCTTACATGCAAGACAGTCTTTTAAAATAGTGCTACCTCATTCAGTTTATCCTCAGTATGCAATAGTTTTACAAAGAAGTTATTTAACAATCTAAATGGCTGGTGTTGCAGTGTCCATTCATTTCTTGCACCCATTTGCTGTCACATTACACACAAAAAACATATTATTTCATAATTAAACACTACACACACTATAAGCTGACAGCAAGAACATAGTGACTATGTTCATTTTCCACTTTATGTACTGCAATTTTCCATTTGATAGCCTGGAAAACTGAGTTAGCATCCCTCTATAATGAGAGAGAAGTTGAACTCAGAGAGAGGGTAAGATTTTAGTATTATATGATGCATAGCTTTTCGAATTAGGTGTCCAGAAAAGAATAGCATTATTATTGTTTATTTGGTTTGCATTTTTTACCAAACCTTACTCTGCGTCATATAAGAATTTCTTCACTGTGTCTAATGTACTGCTTAATAGGTACTGGTATGACTTTTTTTTATAAATTCATTTTAGTAATCTCTTTATCCTTGGACAATTTGTTGTACAGTCCTATTCCTTGGCAAAAAAATGTGGTTTTGAGTTTTATGTTAATTCTTTCTTGGTAAGTGTAAGTTCAGTCTATAATTGTCTGAGGAATGGTTAGCTGGTTATTTTATTTTATTTTATTTATTTATTTTTAGTTCTGTGGATCCACATGATAATATATCTCTGGATATAGAATGAGTCAAATTTTTACAACTTATTGTTTAGTGCACAAGTACATTGTTCTTATCATATAAATAACAGAAGAGATAAGCTAACATATAACCTTACCTATGAGTTATCATACTTGGACCTCTGAATGAATATACAGTTATACAGACATTGCAGTTTTAAATTACACATTTGATAGGCAAAGAATAATGATAACATATTTATTACATTTTTCTAGCAATCACTGTTCTATATCTTCATCTACATCTCTACTCTGGTAATAACTGTAACTGAACTGCAGAGGATCTCCACAATTACTCACATATCAGGATTTATTTCCATTCTTTTCACATACTGAGTGCATAAAGAATGTGTAATTGTGTGTGTGTGTGTGTGTGTGTGTGTGTGTGTGTGTCAGCTGGAATTTTTGGTGTTCACATTCCCTTCATTTATGATATGTAAGGTGCTGTAGTATATCTCTAGATTCCTCATTCAGTACTGCTCCCTGAAAGAAGACTTTACAGGCTAGCTGAAATCTCCCTGGAGTTCAGTTCTTTCAGCATTTCTATGATGTTCCCCAATGGGTCAAAAAAACCTGTGACCATTTGTGCTGCCCTCCTTTGCATACGTTCAGGAGGAGGAGGAGATTAGTGTTTAACATCCCACTGACAATGAAGTCATTAGAGAAAGAGCACAAGCTCTGATTAGTCAGATTAGAGAAGGATAAAGATGGAAAGTGGCCATGCCCTTTTGAAATAACCATCCTGGTATTTGCCTTTAACTGTTTAGGGAAATCACGGAAAATCTAAGTCAAAGAATGGCTGGAAGCCATCATCCTCCTGAATTTGAGTACAGTGTGCTAACTACTATGCTAAGTTGCTCAGTGCATATGTCCAACATCCACAGTTAGTCCTATTTCGTATGGGTCTCATTCACTTGAAGAATATTGTAGGCTGGGACACATTAGTGTTCTATGAGCAATAATACAATTGGATGGTTTGTGTTGAGTTTGCAGAAAATGTAGGAAATCTGAAGGTATCAATATTTAGAAAAGGAAAGTTGCTGCTCACCATATAGCGAAGTACTGACTCACAGATAGACACAAGAAAAAGACTGTCACAAATAAGCATTTGGTGAACAACGTCTTTGTCGAAAATAGACAACACACACACACACACACACACACACACATACATGCAAACACATCACACACACACATAACTGCAGTCTCTGGCAACTGAAGCCACACTCCAAGGAGTAGCAGCAGTGCATGATGGGAGTGGTAACTGAGTGGGGGTAAGGAGGAGGCTGGGGCAGAGAGGGAGAGGGATAGTAGGGTATGGGTGGGGGACAGTGAAGTGCTGCTGGAGAACACACAGGGATGAGGTGGAGAAAGGGAAGGGCAGCTGGGTGCAGTTGGTTGTTTAGACAGATAGCAGGACAGAGGAGGGCAGAGGGCGGGGGGAGGAGGTTAGTGGGAAAGGAGAGAAGTAAAAAGATTGGGTGTGATGGTGGAATGGGGGTTTTGTTGTGCTGGAATGGGAACAGAAAGGGGCTGGGTGGGTGAGGACAATAACTAATGAAGGTTGAGGCCAGGGGGGTTATGGGAACATAGGACATATTGCAGGGAGAATTCCCACTTGTGCAATTCATAAAAGGTGTGGAAAGGATCCATTTGGTACAGGTTGTGAAACAGTCATTGAGATGGAGGATGTCATGTTGGGCAGCATGCTCAGCAACAGGATGGTCCACTTGTTTTGTGGGAGAAGGGTGGGAAGAATAGTGAACAGGACATTTCTCATTTCAGGGCATGAAAAGAGGTCTTCCCACCCCTCCCATAGTGGTACTCTACTGTCCACCAAACCTACACAATATACTCATCCATCCCAACACAACACCTGCTCCCAACCCCTTACCTCATGGCCTAGATGCCAGACCTGTCCCAAACATCCTCCCACCACCACCTTTTCAAGTCCAGACATGAACGTCACTTATCCCATGAAAGGCAGGGTTACCTCTGAAATCAATCATGTGATCTACAAGCTAATCTGCAACCACCGTGTTGCATTTTATGTGGGCATGACAACCAATAGGCTGTCTGTCTAGATAAATGGCCACTGACAAACTCTGACCAAGAAACAAGTGGAACACTCTGTTTCTAAGCATGCTGCCCTACATTACATCCCTTATTTCAATGACTGCTTCATAGCCTGTGCCATATGGATCCTTTTCACCAACACCAGCATTTCTGAAATGAGCAGAAGGGAGGTGAGTGCGTGTAGGGGGATGGCATACTGAAATACTTGCAGATTGAGACACACCTCCTTGGCTGTGAGATCTACCCTTTTGTTCCCAGCAATGCAGACATGCCCTGGAACCCAGCAGAAAGCCACGTCCTTCCCCAGTCGTTGTAGTTGGAGAGCATCCTGGATGGTCTGGACTATTTTATCTGCTGGATACAAATGGTGCAATGTGTAACGGGCACTTAGTGAATCGGAACAGACAAGAAATTTAGGACGGGAAGAACATCTCATCTGCTCCAGTGCCCACAAGATCACAGACAATTCTGCATCAAAGACAGTAAACGCTGGAGGCAGTCAGACCTTGAGGACATGATCTGGATAAACAACAGAGCAACCAACGGAATCCCCCTGTAAAACCAGCAACATAGTCATTGTGCAGATAAAATGGCAGAAAATGTTGCATAAAAAATGGTGGCAGGAGTGCTATCTCTCTTGTACCGCACCAAATCCAAAATCACTTGGGGCCTCTCCAGTAACCAGGGTGGCAGGCGGTTAAAACCCTGGATTTGGGGTCATACTGACTCCATACTGAAGGACTCCAGCACTTGTTGCACACAGATCCCAAACAGCATAATGGCCACAGGACAGTGGGAAAAAAGACAGTCCAGAGGTGGATAAGCAACAATATGATGAGCAGGTGAAGTTGGTGCTGCAAGAAACTTACAACTCTGGTTCACCAGTAGGAGAGTAAGTGGTGGTTCCCCGGCCTCAGCACAGAGGCACTCACGGCCAGTCGAATCTGCGCATGGTGGACAGCATCAAGGATCTGCAAATAAGAGGGCCTAGCTGACCCATACACCGTGCACCCATAGTCCAGCCACAAATACACAAAAGCCCGATAAAACTGGAGGAGATGTGCCCTGTTTGCTCCCCAAGATCTGTGGCTAATTCACTTGAGGATGTCCAGCACCTTCAGGGTTTGGGCTTTTAAGTGTGGCAGGTGTGGTAACCACAACAATCTGGAGTCAAAAATGAGGCCCAGAAACCACACTGTGCAAATTAAAAAGACGACAAGACCGATTAAAATGATCACGAACACACTTATCGGCAGAAAATTGAGAATCCGTCTTTGCAGCCCACTCCTCTAACCGCCGCACTGTTAGCTGCAACTGACAGCTCACGGTTGCAACACTTGAGGAGGAACAGAAAACAGTAAAGTTGTCCTCAATTAAGGAGCACTGTACTGGACTTCTTACCGTAGATGTTATGCTGTTGATAGCTATGGCAAAGAGAGTAACACTCAAAACACTGCACTGGGGGACCCCATTCTCCTGCTTGAATCAATCAGACAGTGTGTGACCAACTCAGGTCCAAAACAACCACTGAGACAGGAAAGACAAAATGAAAATGGGGAAGTTGCCATGAAAGCCCCATTGATGCAGTTGAGTGGTAATACAATGTCTACAAGTAGTATAGTATGCCTTGCTGATATCAAGGAATATGCTGATACAGTGATGCTGATGGAGGAAAGCCTGCTGAATAGCCGCCTCTAGGAGGGTCAGTTCGTCGACCATGGACCGAAATTTTCAGAATCCACACTGAGATGTGACTGGTCTCTAACAGCCAGACCAGATGACTGTTAACAATCTGTTCCAAGCTCTTTCCTACACAGCTTGTCAAGGCGATACTCCAGTAACTACTGGGACATGCGCAGTCCTTTCCTGGTTTGAGTAGAGGGATGAGAATTGCCTCCCTCCACGAGGTGGAGAACACACCTGTCTGCCATATGAGATTAAAACATTCGAGGAGGACTTTCTTTGACACTGCTGGCAGATGCCGAAGCATGGAATACCTGATGTGGTTGTGACCTGGTGCATTGTGAGAAGTCTCAGTCAGTGCCGATTCGAGCTCCCACTTGGAGAAAGGGGAGTTTTAGGCCTCAGAACTGATCAACTGACAGTCCAATCTTGCTCTTTCAACAGTCACATGGTAGTGATGAAATGCTGGATCTGCATTGGCAGTAGTTTGTGCAAAATGCTCTGCCAGCGCCTGAGCAATGCCTCTGGGCGTCGTTTGGAGGCACTCCTGGTTCAGGACTGCAGCTATTGGTAAACGGCTGTGTTTACCAGAAATCCTCCTGACGGCTTCCCATACTTTTGAAGAACAAGTAGAACGATTTATGGAGTTCAGGAACTCATGCAATGACCCCTTTCTGCTCTCTTTAATGGCACGGCTAGCCTTGGCTCTCACGATTCGAAAGGTTGAGAGATTGTCCAATGTCGGGTGGCATTTAAACCATCAAAGAGCCGTACGCTTGTCCCGGATAGCAAAATGGCATTCTTCTGACCACCAAGGAAAAGGTCGCCTCTGAAGAGAGCCGAAGGGCTTTGGGATGGAGAGATCAGTAGTGTAACAGATCACATATGTGATGTGATCCACCCATTCCTGGATGCTGTTACAGTGTTCAAACACAGCCAACTGGCTGAACGATGTCCAGTTAGCCTTGCCAATCATCCATGTTTGTGGCTTCTGTTCCAGCAACACACCATCGAGTAGCTGAAGACAGATTGAGATGTGGTCACTGGAATGGCTCTGAGCACTGTGGGACTTAACATCTGAGGTCATCAGTCCCCTAGAACTTAGAACTACTTAAACATAACTAACCTAAGGACATGACACACATCCATCGCCGAGACAGGATTTGAACTTGCGACTGTAGCATTCACGCGGTTCCACACTGAAGTGCCTATAACTGCTCGGCCACACAGGCCGGTCGGTGGCTGGAATGAAGGTCATGAATGACCTCCCAGTGAACATAGTCGGCGAGGGCTGTAGAGAAAAAAGAGAGGCAGAGAAAGACCCAGTATCGGTGCAAAAATGAGTTGGAGCACCAGCTTTGAGGATGCACAGCTCACGAGATGTCAGGAGGTTCTCAAAAACTCGACCCCGATGGCAAGTAAATATTGAGCCTCACAGGACATGGTGGGCATTGAAGTCGACCAGGAGGAGAAATGGTCAGGGGAGTTGGGTGATAAGATCATTTTAGAGCCTGAGCCTACTGCATCCAATGGAGGGAAATAAAGAGAACAAACTGTAAGACTCTGACGTGCAGAAATTGGAGCTGCAATTGCTTACAGGTTGGCATCCAGGGGAAGAACAGAGGAGTGGTGACCATTATTGACGAACACAGCAACTCTTTCTTTGGCTCTTTCCCCAGTCAGGTCATCCTTGTGATACAGGGTATAGCCCCATAGTGCGGGAGCATGGGATGCTTTGAAGTGTGTTTCCTGCAAACACAAGCAGAGAGAGCATTGCTGCACTAGGAGTTTCAGTTCCTCCATGTGTGTCCTGAAGCCATTCATGTTCCGCTATATAATGGGAGCTATCTATCAAGGGTGTAATACTCTCATCCAGACTCTCTGACAGGGAGGGGAGCCCACAATCGGTGGAGGCTCTGTTTTGGAGCGAGACAGTTGCCCCAGTCTGACATCAAGCTCCATAGCCTCTAAAGAAGAATCGACAGAGACGTCAGAAAGGTCGATGTCGACATCGTCTGGCTGTTTTCTGCCCGATTCCACCAGTGTTTGATGTTTTGCCTTGGATTTCTTCCCCTGGGTAGACTTTGCAGCCCTAACTGTGGTTGTGGGTGTGGCAACATTGAACACTGTACCAGACAGAACGTTTGGAGGGGCAGGGAGCTCTACAATGTCAGCAACCACAGCTTTTTCTGTGGGGGAGGGTTAGACTTAGAAACGACTGCAGCGGCAGAAGTGCACGGACAGACGCAGGTATGACTGCCAACACTAGCAGCCTCTGCTTGTGTAGCAGTGTCAGCTTTTCGTGTGGGCTGTTAGCAATTGAAGTGAAGGAGGTAGCATAAGACTGGGGCCGCATGGCTTTATAGGGTTTTTTGCCTAAGTGTAAAGGATGCGCTCAATAGTTGTAAGCTCCTGTATCTTCTGTTCTTCCAGATACATGCTGCAGTCCCGACTCCAGATGGGGTGAGGCCCAGAGCAATTCACACACTTCGTTGTGGCAAACAATGGACACCTTCATGGGTGACCTGACCACACTTGCCACAAGTAGCTTCTCCATGATACCCAAGAGTATTATGCCCAAAGCGTTGGCATTTGAAGCACCGCATTGGGTTGGGTACGTAAGGCCGCACACTTAAGTGAAGGAAACCTGCCTTAATATGCTCAGGGAGTTTTGTGCTATAAAATGTCAGGATAAAGGAGTCAGACTTCACAAGAACCCCATCCGCCCTCTTCATGCTATTTTGCACGTCAACTACTCCTGCTGGACCCCACTCAGTTCCTCTTCAGGAATGTCCACCAGATCCCTGCATGTCACAACACCTTTGCTGTAATTCACGGTGGTGTGCAGATCAGTTTTGATGACATATCCCCCAAGGGAGGGTGCGTTCTGGAGAGTCTTAGCTTGCTGGGAACTAGTGGGGTACAAGTAATGGAGGCAAAAGATGTCATTGGTTCATCCTACAGTTATTGGCTGTACCTTGGAAGGATTGATGTCGGTTTTCAGTAGCCACTCATTGTACCAGAATAAAAACTTCAGATGGAGTTTGAATATGTTGTTGGGATTCTTAGAGGGCAAGTTGGAGGGGCAGGAAGCAGGCAAGAAAATGCAAACTGCAGCTAAACACATATGTTTGAATAATGTGCTATGAATAGCTTGTGAGGTCACAGTAATAACATGGTAAAGTGGAACAAATGAAAAGTTGATCTGCAACTATATCTTAGGAGAGTACTGGAGGGGTACAAGAGAGTATAATGACATCTGACAAAGGATATAATTATAAATCCAAATAATATTTTTAGTGTAGGTGTTGAAATGGCACACAATTTTCAAAACAGGAAGAGATATTAAAAGTCTCATTCAGCTTAGTCTTTATATGGATGTGTTGTAATTTTTCATATTATTTTATTTTCATTTTATGGCCTTCATTGGACCACTCTAGACAACTTTATACAAAGAATTTTTCAGTTTCCTGATAGCCCAGTACTTCTTCATTCTCTCACATCTCATCCTTTTTTCTCTATTGGGAATCATCCTTTTTATTGTCTGTTTGTTGATTCTCATTTACAGTCTGGTTTGTTTGCCTGTGAGCTTCCTGATTTTGTCAGTTTTGTTTCTTGTTGTTGTTGCGGTCTTCAGTCCTGAGACTGCTTTGATGCAGCTCTCCATGCTACTCTATCCTGTGCAAGCTTCTCCATCTCCCAGTACCTACTGCAACCTACATCCTTCTGAATCTGCTTAGTGTATTCATCTCTTGGTCTCACTCTACGATTTTTACCCTCCACGCTGCCCTCCAATACCAAATTAGTGATCCCTTGATACCTCAGAACATGTCCTACCAACCGATCCCTTCTTCTGGTCAAGTTATGCCACAAACTTCTCTTCTCCCCAATCCTATTCAATACTTCCTCATTAGTTATGTGATCTACCCATCTAATCTTCAGCATTCTTTGTTTCTTATGTCTTGCAATGTAATCTGTAGCTCATCCATATTTTCCTCAATTTCTGTAAGTCACTTGATGTTGCACTTACTATTCCACAATTTTTCTAATATTCTCCTGACGATCCTGTTCTCTGGTGTTCTGATTAGATGTCTGAAAAATGAAATGCATTTCTTCCTGATTGTACTCACTACTGGTTCTATTTCCTTGAAGACTGTTTCATTTGTAGCTACTCTCCAGTGTCCATCTTTCAGGTAATTTTTAATATGTGTAAGTATAGAAATGTTTAGTTACAATGTGTTAAAGATGTAACCAGTAGCTTCATAGTATGCTCATCAAGGACAATCAGTCATATATATGATAACATCAATGAATGAAGAAAAATTAATTATTTTAGTTTACCATGAGTAGCTGAATTTTCCACATTCTCTCTCGTCATGGAAGAAAGAATAATTTATATTAATTTGTTGTTAATATATCTGCCTATCATATAGATAGACAAGAATCAAGAATCAATATGTACCTGTATACATAATGACAATATCTATTGCATGAAAATGATAAAAGATAAATGAATTAAATAAAGGAATATGTAAACTGAGCTGTCTTCTTTGCAAAATGTGGTAATACTGACTTCTGCTCAATTAAAAGACAAAATTTTGGTCCTGTAACTACACAAAAATTTGTACACTGCATGTATTGCAACCAATTCCTCTATGGGAGCATTGTTCACTATGAAACCAGGATGTATACTGACATTGTGAATAAAAGCTATTAATTGCACCAGCATACAAAAGCTACTGATTACTGAGGCATAAAAGTCCATTGAAACCCATTTAAAACACATATTTTTGATCCAATTTGAAATAAACAGGAATGACTCGTCTAAACAAAAGGTGGATCTGTGCTTGTAGAATTATTGCAAAGAAACTGGATACTAAATTATAATTGTATTGAAGTGTATAGGTCCTGTAATTGGTAGGAACATTTTCTGAACCATGTGTCTTTTGCATTTTATAAAAATAGTAAAAGTATTGTTAATATTTCATATTTTGAGTATTTGCACACACCTAAAATGTTAAATGCTTGAAAATCCATATATGTGTTTGCTCTGTAATAGCCAGTGCAACTGTTCAAATATGTCATTAATTTTGAGGCAACAGTCTTAATTGTAATTTTATTTAAAAAAAAACCTTTATAACAATACCAAGGGTTGTTCAGAATTATATATGAAGGGGCAGCCATGTTGGCATTTTATGTCAGTGTCTTATGAGATTTTGTGCAAGAAGCATGTAATTGCTTAAGTAAATGTACCTCAGTGTTGTAAGCATCTCAGTATTTTTGCATTTTGTCAATGTAATGTAATAATTATGACATGATATAGAATAAAGGTTCTGAAACATAATGTTAGTATTGGTCATTCTTGGTGTATAAACCAAGTTACAGTGGACATGAAGGAACACTGTGCTTGTGGCAGCAGCAGATAAAAAAGCAGTTGGATGAGCCTACCCCCTACAAAGTTATAAAAATATATGGTGAATGGAGCTGGGATATGTCATGATTCTGTACATTAATATTACATTTTGTTCATAAAAAGTTTCCATTCCAACAGCACTACAATACAGAGAATGTAATGAGGTAAACTGAAATAATCAAAAAGGATAAAAGAAGAAAAGTACTGTAATTACAAATTTGATTAGATTTTTTTTGTTACTTGTTTGAAAATTTTTTGCTAGCGTTGTTAATATGGAAGACAACAGAGAGGTTGACATAAATAATCAGAATGGTGCAAATGTTAGTGGGGAGGAAATAAATGATAATGATGCAACTATTTTCTCATCAATCCATGATGAAGATAATGTAGTTAATCAAAGCAATGGAACTGGGGAGAACAGTGACCACAATAATGTAAGTGTAAGTTCACCTTTTCGTGGGTTTGAGTCAAGTGTGTCTGTTTTGGATAGATTAGTTCAGCTAATGGAGAAACAGAAAAAGTTGATTGATGAACATAAAATTTCTCTCGATCAAAAACTTGACTCTATTGAAAAGAAATTACACAGACATGGGAACAAAATACGTGAAACAAAAGATAGCTTAGAAAAATATGGGGTAGAAGTAGACAAAAATACCAAAAATGTGTCAGTTACAG
Organism: Schistocerca gregaria; assembly: GCF_023897955.1. Classification (NCBI taxonomy): domain Eukaryota; kingdom Metazoa; phylum Arthropoda; class Insecta; order Orthoptera; family Acrididae; genus Schistocerca; species Schistocerca gregaria. The sequence goes on from NC_064922.1 coordinate 864,904,257, forward strand.
AGGGGGAAATTTCTACTTTAAAACAAGTACGGCAGAATTTTGAAGGAAGGTTAGATTCTTTAGAGAGAAAAGATGATAGTTTCAAAAAATTGGCAACCTCAGAATTTCAGCATTTAAAAAAGTTTAACAAAGATGTAGCGAAAAAATTTCCCGAGAGAGATAAAAGTATACAAAACTTTACCAAAAATGGGAATGATAATTTTACAGGACTAAAAGAAGATGCAGGTACATGTTCAGGGCAAATTTAAAATTTCAGTTCAAAAATTTAGGAAACTGAGGACACTGTTACTATAAAATCTTTCAGCAACTACAATCAACTTTGGAACAATATGAATATAAAAACCTTTTCAGGGGAAGGGAATTTACATGCTGTCTACTTGTATCAAATTAAAGGCAATTCTGAAAGTAGCATGAGTGGCTATTTAAAAATTAAATTCATTAAAAAATTCTTGGATGGTGAGGCTCTCTTATGGGCTAACCAGACAATCAAACCTGACATGACTTTTTGTGAAGCTAAACGTGCTTTTATGAATAAATTTTGGTCAGAAATAGAAAAGCCAGAATCAAGTCTGAGTTCTTAAATGGCCAAAATTTCAAGCAATGTAGTGGTCAAATGAAAATATTTTGTGAACAGCAGTTAAAAACATTAGTGCATTTAGATAAGCCACTAGATGAGATGATTCAAATTGATGTTTTGGAAAAATGCTTGCCACAAAGAGTACAGTGGAGTCTGGTCTATGGACCTGATGACACTACTGAGGAATTTTTGAGATATGTTGACAAATTAGACTTAGCCAGGGAGAGGAATGAAAGGTATAATGACAGGCAAGATGACCGTAGAAATAGAAACAACAGAACTTTCAATTATCATTTTGAACATAGGGATAGGAGGGGAAATTTTAGAAATGAAAAATATAGGGAAGAGTACCAAGGGAACAGTAGATTCAGAAATGATGACAGAAGAAATGGGGAAAGAAATGACAGGCAGAGACCAGAAACAGAAATTTTGAACAAAGAAATAGGCAATGGAGACAAGGTCAAGGACATAATGCTAACAATTTTGTTAACAGAATGAATGGTCCGGGAAACTAAAGCCTGCCTTTTTCGGAGCCTGGCAGAGTGAGAAAAATAGAAATGGTGTTTATAATCAGGCACATTGTGGTGATTTCAGAAAGGGAAGGGGTAGAGCAAATAGGGCCTACCAAAACTATGTATCCAGAAGACAATCTGAAGTGAACAGAATGAATTTTGATAGGGAATTTTGGGAGAATTTTTTATCTGAAAACAAAGAGGAACAAAAAAGGAAAAGAAAATTTGAATTTAAAATAGAGGAAAACATTCTGGCAAATTTCTGTGCTAGTAGTAAAGTAATAGTACTTACTGATAGTGATAAGAACAGGTCTGATGAGTATTGTTTAGTGAAATGTTGAGTGATTGTGAAATGAGTGAAAGAACTGATGTGGTGTTGTATGTATGGAAGTTGATGATCATGTACTTTGAAATGAAAGTGAAGATGGCAGTGTTATCCCAGATAAAATTGCAGTAAGCAATTAACAGGAAAAAGATGATGATGTGGTAGAACAGAATCATCAGAGTGTTGAAGTTGTTGGTGTATTTGAAGATGTGTGTGAAGATGTAAATGAATTTAGTGTTGAGAATGATATTAAGTGTGATGATAATGTTTCTAATGCTGCTGCTGATGATGAGGTTGATGATACTGTATTGCTCACAGAATTGGATGGAATAGTATATGCAGAAGTTAAGGTTGGTGATTATATGCTAAATGATTCTGAAGACTCTGATGTAACCTTGAGTGATAAAACAAGTAGAAAAATATATGATAGGTTAATTTTGTCAGTAGATGTTAGTGATATTGTGTCTGACTCTATTAATGAAAATGAGAGAGAAAATTTGATCAGTGATAAAATAGTGAAAGTAGTTAGTGACTATGATAACAAATGTAACCATAGTGACCAAAGGTTTAAAAACATAAATTAAATTTGTCAAAATGTGTATTTAGGGAAGGAAAGTTGTTTTGAAAATCTAAAACAGTTATCTAATAGAAAAATAATCATTGGATGTGTAGAAACAATAGTAGAAAGACATGACTGTGACAAAGGGGTGAATTTCCGGGATATAGAGGAAGATCTGTTATTTGAAAATGAAGTCAATGAAATTGGTAAATAACTTGAAAGTCCATATATTGTAGTACAGATTTCTGATAAGAAACTGCCTTCTAGACACAGGTAACCCAATTACAGGATTATCAAAGAAGCTAAAAGATAGGATTAAAAATAATGAGAATTTCTAGTAACAGGGGTAGGGGTAAAGAGTGCAACAGGAAAAAGTAGTAAATTGATTACCAGACAAGTCTTACTAGAAGTTAAAATTAATGATGTGCAATTTGTACAGGGATGCTTAGTGATCGATGATTTGAATGAAAACTTGATATTGGTTATGAACTGGATAGCTAAGGCAGAGCTAAATTTTATCTGGGGTGACATGAAAATAACATTTGTTGAACCAAAGAGTGGAATTCATGGGGAAACTAGTATAGTAACGGAAGACCATGGCCAAAGTAAGCTGATTAGAGGGGTGCAAGAGACTAACCGTGATGGTTATTGTGAGGAAGGGGAAGAATTTTGTATTAACGATAACAGTGTTGACTCCTAAAGTGAACTGGTAGCTAAAAAAGTATCTGAAACTGAAAACCTTAATGTAGAGAACAGAAGAGAACTTGAGGATTTTTTGTGGGGTCATAATGACTTATCTGATGTAAAACCTGGGAGAGTAAAAGGGTATCGATATAAACTGAAATTAAAAGTGCATGATCCATTCTTCATTAAACCATACGCTATTCCCATCTGCAAAAGAAAATAAGTGGAAAGAGAGATTCAGAGAAGGGAAAGGTGGAAAATAATAGAAAGAAGTTGTAGTTCATACAATAACCCATTAGTGGTGATACTTAGATACTTAGAAACTGACCATACAGAAACTATAGATGAACTGCTTAACAAGCCTGAAAATGTAAGGTATATGACTAACCTCGACTTAACTTTTGGGTTTCATCAGATTGAACTGGAGAGAGATTCTAGAAAGTACACTGAATTTTCTTTAATGGAAAAAGTTTTCAGTACTGTGTTGTACAATTTGGTTTAAATGTATCTGTAACACAATTCATTAGGGGATTAGACTTTGTTTTGGGTAAAGAACAGTTGGAAAATTGATTATATATATGGATGACATTTTAGTATCAAGCAAGACCAGGGAGGAGCATATACAAATTTTAAAGGAAATTGGAGAGAAAATGAGAATGGGGGTATGACACTAAAATTAGAAAAATGTAAATTTGCAATGAAACAATTAAAATTTCTTGGCAATTGCATAAGTGAAAGAGGGGTTTTGCCTGATGGAGAAAAGATTGAGGCCATTGCAAAATTCCCAAAACCTAGGAACTGTGGCGTTGATTGGTCATATCAACCACACAAATTACTATCTTTGGAACATTAACTGCATGGCATGTGACTTTCATGCTGCCTTTTCCCACTCGCGCTAACGGCTACACCTCTTCGCACCCCACTCATCCCAAAACTCCACGTCAGAACGTTACTCAGCCTTGTGTGCAGTTCTCAGTCTCTTCTGTCACTGACAGAATGACACACAAAATAAGTATCACTGCTGGCCCTCCTATTAGACACAAGGTTAGAATCCTCAACCCCATTAAGATGCACATGGCCCAGCAGCAAATTAATGAACTTCTATAGACAGGCATCCTACAGCCATCGGACAGCAATTGGTCTTCACCAATTCACCTCATCATCAAACACGTTGGTTCTTTTTGAATGTGTGGTGATTACCGGCGTTTAAATCCTTGTACTGTCATGGACAATTACCCTGCGCCAAACATAAACGATTTCACTCATATGTTATGGGGTGCCACAATCTTCAATGTGATTGACTGCAAATGTGCTTATCACCAGATTCCCGAAGCACTGGAAGACGTTCCAAAGACTGCAATCATCATGCCGCTCAGTTTGTTCCAGTAGAACTTCATGCCATTTGGTTTAAAGATGGTTCAGTCTTACGACAATTCGAGTTCTGCTTAGCATACCTGAAAGCCATACTCATTTTCAGCAAGTCGACTGAAGACCACAAAGATCATTTATCCCAGGTTCTCCAGACTTTGGCATCCTATGATGTCGAGGTCAACAAAGAAAAATTCAAACTGCGTCAGTCTTCTGAGACATTTCTGGGCTACACTGTCTCCACAGACGGAATACAGCCTCCCAAATCCCGCGTGCAGGCTATCATGTCATTGCCACCCCCAGCTATGTACAAAGAACTCAGACGTTTCCTAGGTACTATAAATTACTACCTCTGACATCTACCTTCTGCCACCGCCGTGCAAGCCCCGCTGACAGACTTGCTCTTTGGCAAACAAACTTTGGGAATTAAACCAGTCCGTTCGACTGAACCCATGTTAGAGGCCTTCAGGGCTCTCAAAACAGCTTTAGCTCATGCAGTCATACTTACCCACCCTGATCTGTCTGCTGATTTGTTCATCACTACAGACGCCAGTGACATCGTGGTCAGGGTAGTATTACAACAGAGCAAAGGCGACACAGTTTCACCACTTCATTTCTTCTCCAAAAAACTGTCTACAGCACAGAAGAAGTATTCTGCTTTTGATAAAGAGCTTCTGGTGGTGTACGAGGCTGTCAAACATTTCTGCCCTGACATTGAGGGCCGTCCTTTCTTCATTCTTAGTGATCACAAACCTCATGCGGGTGGCTTCTGCAACCCACCAGAGGATCCCCCCCCCCCCCTCCCCCCCCCCCCCCCAACATTTCTGCCACTTCGACCTGGTCTCTCAATTTACTACAGATGTATGCTACATCAAAGGCATGGAGAACATCCTCACTGATTTCCTCTCACGGATCAATTCCGTTTCAAGTATTGTCATTTTATATGGCCTCACTGCTCTACAGGCTTCGGACGAGGACACTGAGGGTCTGCTCATGGATCCACAGTCTTCATTCATGTTTACCATGGCTAAGTTCCCTGGAATTTTGGACAAAATGAGGTTTGATTCATCTACGGGCATTCTGGAGCCTTTGCTCCCACCCAAGCTGCACCCACAGGTTTTCTACACCTTGCATAATCTCGCCCACCCTGGTGTCTGAGCCACTACTCGCCTCATCACTGAGCATTTTGTGTGGAAAGATATGAAACAGGACTGTCAAACCTGGGCACGCAGATGCATTTCCTGTCAACAAAACAAAATAATACGTCACACCTTTCCACCACTTGGCAAGTTTGACATCCCTAAGGGATGTTTCCGTCATGTACATACTGACCATATCACTCACCTGGCTCTATCAGAGGGCCACAGGTATATTCTGTCCACAACAGACCAAATGTCTCATTGGGTGGAAGCCGTCCCCTTATTCAACATCACAGCAGAAACTGTGGCCAAATGATTCGTTTCTTCTTGGATCACTAGGTTCAGCTGCCCTCCACCATCACAACCGACCAGGGTCAACAGTTCGAATCTGCACTTTTTACAATTCTCTGTAATCTTTGCAGTATTAAAAAGATCCATATGACAGCCTATCACCCGCAAAGCAACGGGTTAGTGGAACAATGGCACCACACCCTTAAAACTGCACTCAAGTGCCACAATTGTCTCTGGTCCAAGGCACTTCCTTGGGTGTTGTTGGGCCTACATCCTACATTTAAACCAGATTTACATGTACGATTTCCGAAAACCCAGTTTTATCTGGGGAACTAATTCTCCCCCAAGATCCCAGGGATTCCCCCTCCTTCCCAAACTTTATCGAAAGGATGTGTACACACTTTAGAAACACCCAGCTACACCCACCTGTCAGCCATTCCCCACCTGACACTTACATGCCGACTGCACTCAGCAATTGCTCACACATCATGCTCAGGGATGACTCTGTCAGACAACCCTTACAACCCCCTTACCTTGGCCCCTTCAAAGTACTCCGGAGGGGTGAGATGAAGTTCGACATTATGATAAAAGATTGCCTGCAAATCATTTCTCTACACAGGCCTGAGTTCAGAGACTCTGACACCCCTCTGCCATCCCAGTCGGACTGCCGGAGCCCATGTTCTTTTGACAAACTCACTAATGAGTCCGGTCAACCTTTGGTTGGGGTTTCTCCTTCCAACGAGTCACCACTGCAGTTTGTGGGTTCCCCAGTCATGTCAGCATCATCCCCATTCACAGGTTTTGAAGACATTTCAGGTAGTAGAGACGCGGACGCCCTGTCCTTCATTTTGCACTCCAACGTACCACCTGACCATCTTGACGACGTGTTGAGTATGGTGTTAGATAATCGTGTGCTTGTACTGCTCACCAACAGCACAGACCCAACCCTAACTGAGGAATTCAACATCAACATAGTGCACAGCTTGTCCCTCCCACAAGAGTGCAACCTGTTATGTGTTCAAGCTTACATTTCTTCGAATGGTTCAGTATGCATTCGGGAAAGGCAATTTCACATACCGCCTCCTCTCCCATACCGCTACTTCCCAGTTGGCTGATGCATCATTCCTCCCGGCTTGTTTTCAGATTATGAGTTGCACCAGCAGCCGCCCGCCAAACCTTCACACGCTGACCCAACAGAGATAGAGCTTCCAGTCATGTGCCTGCTGCCTCGCACCACTCACGCCGAAGCTGACGCCCACACAACACCCCCTCCCCCCCCCCCTTCCCCCCCCCCCCCCCCCCCACACACACACAAATTACAATCTTTGGAACATTAACTGCTCTGACGAGCTGCCATGTTTAATTCAGTCTGCCTTTGTACTTCATGCAGTGTTCATGTGTATCGGTTTTTGTGGTAAAATATATATGTATATAGGAAACTTGGGAACTTATATACATTATGATCTGTATCCAAAATCCCATAGAATAAAAGATTTGAAGTTATATTTTGAATTAGTCAACTTTTATCGAAAATGTGTGAAAACACACTCACATAGAGATGAATGGCATGGGATTGAGAGAAACTGATGAGGGATTATAAACTGGAAACAAGTTAAAGAATAAATTGTGTGACTTTTATCATTACAGAACAATCATCAAGTACAGTTCCCAGTACATATAGGATGCAGTGCGCAGGGTGTTTTTGACACACAATTTAATAGAAGAACCACCTGTATATCTTATGTAATGAACCCTTCTTACTCGCCATGTTTAAATAACCTGTTAAGAAAAAATGCAGTGTGGAGTTGGTCTGATGAATGTCAATTATCTTTTGAGGAAATTAACTAAGAGTTGATAAAAAGTGAAATACTTTATAGGCCTGATTTATCATTACCATTTTGCTAGATGATTGACAGTTGTGACTATGGTTTGGGGGTACATTTGTTCCAAGAAAAGGAAATCAGTGGGGAAATAGAACATCACTCTATTTCATTTGCAAGTACAACCTTACAAAAACATGAGAGAAATTATATGATTACAGAAAAGGAACTTTTGGCAATAGTATGGGGATTCAAAAAAATTAAAAATTATTTGTTTGGGCATAAAGTCAAAGTCTATACAGCTCATAAATCATTAACTTACGTACAGGAATGTAAATTGTATTATGGGAGAGTTACCAAGTGGTCAATATTCTTTCAGCAGTTTAGATATACAGTTTATTTCATAAAAGGAAAGGAAAATGTAATTGCTGATGCCCTGTCATGAATTCCAGTGGGAAAAGTAAATGGTAGTGAAAATGATAGTCAAGGAAAGTATTTCAAAATTATGTGCTTTAAAGATGTGAAAGAAGAAAATGAAACTAGGAAAATCTGTAATCAATTGAGAAGATACCAAAATGATGATGACCGTTGGAAGCTTGTTAAAAATTATTTAGGGATGAAAGGTCATGAGAAGGTATAAATGTACTACCAAGTCTTCAAAGGTATTCTGTTTTATAGACAAAACCCATAAAGTGATGTACAAAAGTTTGCTGGCCTGATTCTCACATCAGTACTTTGATAAAATATATACTTGAAAGTTTCAGAAACTGTGGTGCATTAAAATGTATTAAAAAATCCAGGAATGTATATATTTTCATTACATCTCTAGGAGAATTAGGACTTTACTTACCAGTTGTGATCGGTGTCAAAGAACTAAAGTTAGTAACAAAACCAACAAGGGCCCTTTACAAAATATGATACCTCGTAAACAGTTGGATTTAGTGGGAATAGATTTGTATGGCCAACTTCTGAGAGCTAAAGGAGGGTTCCAGTATATTTTTGTTATTGCAGATTTATTTTCAAAACACGTAAAATTTTATCCTTTAAAGAAAGCAACTAACAAGACAATAGCAACCAAATTTGTGAAAGGCTTCTTTATTAAAGTGGGTATACCAAAAGCAATTTTGTCAGACAATGGGAGTGAGTCTACTTCCAAGTTTTGGAAGAAATTTGCTTTTACATATGTCTGCTTGTGTCTGTATAAGTGCCGATGGATATGTGTGTGTGTGTGTGTGTGCGAGTGTATACCTTCCCCTTAAGGTAAGTCTTTCCACTCCTGGGATTGGAATGACTCCTTACCCTCTCCCTTAAAACCCACATCCTTTCGTCTTTCCCTCTCCTTTCCTCTTTCCTGATGAAGCAACCATGGGTTGTGAAAGCTTGAAATTTGTGTGTGTGTTTGTGAGTTTTTAATTGTCTCCTATCAACATACCAATGCTTTCGTTTGGTAAGTTACAGCATCTATGTTTTTAGATATATTTATGAATACTCAGTAACACATATTGCTAATTCTGACAAAGTGACATTCATCAGATGATGTTTCTTGTGGTAAACACACTATTCGTTTTTTTTTTTAATTTAAAATAAGTTTATCTTAACAAATTATGCATGAGAAACTTCTTCTCAAAATGAGAGCATTTTTTGCACTTGCACTGGCATTCCACTTCGTTTGTTTATTGATGTGAAACTTATAGTGATTTGATATGATATTTGTGTACCTTATTTCTGTATTTTCATGTTTATGTATTAATTATGTTTGATCTGAACCAGATATCAGATGAACTGCTTGCAAGTTAGCTGGTTATATCTAGCATGTGATATGTGTATTAACCAATACAAAGTTAAATATTTCAATTACTCTGTCTGACAGAATGCTATTGTTTACCCTTCATTGATCAGTTAATAGGGAGTGTTGGAGTTAATCTTCAGGGACTAGGATGGTGAAGCTGTGGCAAGTCCATTCTGTAGGGAATGCTGAACACACTTCTCCCTCCAGTGCCACAGTGAAGTACTTGAACAGTGGGGGTGTTGGGTAGGGGGTTAGGAGGGGTTCCTATCTTAGGGGTCTGTCATCTTTTCTTCTTCAGCTGTAATTCTCTGAATATTCAGTTTCATTTCTGACTTCTCACCAGAGTACCAATCTGTCCTTCCCTGTGTCCACATGCATATGTCTCTATTGCTAAAGCCTATTGTATAAGAGGATCTGGGAAACAAGGCAGCATTTCCTGAATTATTAGATATACTGAGTTTCAAAGATGTCACATGTATAGATAATCTTTGATATAATTGATGATACACTTTTGGTAATTTGAGAGCAAGTATACAGTTTTCAACTTGATGTACTGGTGGTTTTTGATAAGGGTGATTTAAACATGTATATGTATAGATGCATAACCATATTCTGTCATGATATATTACTCATGTTTCATTTTGGTGTGTGTTGGAACCCAAAGTGATGAACACCTACTGATGTATAAACATATTCTGTCATGATATATTAGTCACTTATGTTTCAATTTGTTGTGTGTTAGCACTCACTGTGAAGGAAAAAGCAACAACTACATTGCGTTAATGTTACTTATGTAATCCATTAATTAATGTTTGAATAATTGTAAAGATAGGAAAGAAGTGTTGAAAGTGTCTTGACAAATGAAATATAAGGAAACTGGTCATTGGTCAGACATTTCATTCTGTGCAAATAGAGTAAATTAGGTTAACTATTGAAGAACCAAATTTCAAGAAATTCCTTGTATTATTCAGTGTAGTACAGTGTAATAAAAGACAAGGTGTGAGTTGTGCTTGGGTAGCTCAGATGGTAGAGCACTTGCCTTCAAAAGGCAAATGTCTCGAGTTCGAGTCTCAGTCTGACACACAGTTTTAATCTGCCAGGAAGTTTCATATCAGTGCAAACTCCACTGCAGAGCGAAAATCTCATTCTGCGAAAATTAGTTTTCCAACAGATGACAGTGGAAGCATTTAGAATTCAACCTTATCAGTTACTCTTATTTTGCAAATTGGTTTTTTACTGTTCACGGCAACTGTGAGTTTTTATGTTTTTATTTATTTAATATTGAATATCAGATCAAATTTACAACATAACACAAAAGCTTTAACTTTAGAAATATTTACCTTATTTTGACATCTCTGTCGATGTTTGTAATATTCACAACTATCTAAAATAATTTACATTTTCTGAATTATAGCCATTAATTTGAAACTATGTTAAAACTAAAAAAAAAAAAAACAGAAAGAGTCTTGTCACTAATTTGATTTATCGAACAGCCTTGAAGCTTCTGCAACAAAGTGGACTGCATACATTATCTGTTTTTCACATAAAGAGTGGCATTCTTGTTTTGCAGCTATAACCATGATCAGTGCATAAGGGTCTTTGCCATGTATGTACCACTAGGCAGTATGTGTGTTTTCAAAATGCTTGTGATATTTTATGAAAATGAACAGCATTTGTGACTCTGTGGCATGTGATATGGATTGGAAATAAATATGCAATATGTGGAAGCAAACTGTAATACTTCTGCCTTGTCTATTCAACAAACCTGGATCTGATGATTTTTATTAACACCACGCAGTTATCGCAAGTTCTAGATGCTGGTGCTATTTGCAACTTTAGCACATGATTATAAATATGTTTGAAGGTTCATTCCTAAAAAATTATGTGCTTTTATTGCATGTAAAGTGGTTAGTACTTGGAAGTAATGATATTTAAAATTAACATTTGCAACATGGTAAATCAAGAGAGGCTCTTTATAAAGGACACAAAAAGGTATCACTGCCACACCCACATTGCAAGATCCAACACAGTATTTTATACACCATTATCATACTCAATAGACTTAAAAATAAAGTATACAGAGAAGGGCAACATGAATGGGCACAGGTTTGTGTAATCCATGGGAGAGTGCCACAGTGATACTAAAGAAACTGAACTCCTGAAGACAGACGTAAACTATCCTGAGAAAGTCTATTAACAAAGTTTTTTGACACAAGCTTTAAATGATTACTCTAGGGATATACTACAACTCCCTATGCATCGCTCACAGAGGGATTGTGAGGATAAGATTAGGATAATTACTGCACGTACAGAGGCAGTCAAACAATCATTCTTCCTGTGCTTTATATGTGAATGGAACAGGAAGCATCCTAATAATGGTGATGTCATGTACAATATATTTGTGGTGACCATCAACTTCCAGTAACTGCCACCTGCTAAAAGCAGAGTAAATTGTTTTCATACTCAGTGTTTTTTAAGACTTTGTTTGCTTTTGACTATGGTGTAGATGTCTGAGTTGTTATTGTCTGTAGTGTTTTTCCTGTGTCTGGTGTAATTACATGAGCTGTAATAAAAGTGCCTGGTCATAATAAGTTGGAGTTTTCTATGCATGATCAGTCACCACAGCTAGAAAACTCACATTGGTGACCCCAAGACATGACAGTATGTTGCATTCACTTTCTGTGTATCACTGGTTTCTTGTCAATAGACAATGTCGCAACCTCCAGTTTTTCCGGGAGTACACAACACTACAACCCATGAATGGACCTTTGACCACAATGTGTAATGCTTTATACTGTGTGCTACTAATATACTGGGAATGTTCATGTCATTACTGTTTGCTTCAACAGGCCAGATGATCGTAACCTCTGCCAGAACACCACACCGGGCACTGTACACATCAGTACAGATGGCTTCTAGGGCATTCTAACTTGGCAGGATGCTTCTCCAGCAAAAGATTCTGGATTCCCCTAGCCAAAGTTTCTACCACACTCTAATACAAACCATGTGGCTGTCTAGTTTTTGGGTCTACACATATGGCTGCCCTCTCCTCAGAGCAGCCCTTCGTTTAATGTGTCCCCATCCATGCCAGTCGAAGGGACACTAGCATCAACCAATCAACCATGCCAGGCCACATGTTATATATCCATCCTGTTGCCCTGTGCACACCTCAGGCAACACAGCTGCTGTGGTTCCGCCCTGTCACTTGGCACTCAATCACGATTTCACACCTCTGCTCGAGATTTTGTCTGCGTTGGCCATCAACCCTTCCGCACCTGCCGTACTATGCTTGTCATATGACTGTACAGATTTCCTACCTACAAGAACTGAACACCACATCTCACCTGCACAGTGACCACACTTTCAACACACATCACATGCCACCGAGGCACAGTTAATGTCAGTGAAAACTATGCAGAATCCCTCACGATTCATGCCTTTCCTACACTCCCATAAGCACTGACCCCAGGTCATTTTCCAAAGCTGCCACCGTTACAACCAGACAACCCAGTGACGTGGTTTACCTTGATAGACAACATGTTGGACATACATGGCATTATGCACAATGACATTCGTTTTGTGTGTTTAGTGAACCACCTGCATGACCATTCTGATCTTATCAGTGACTTTTTGGTGAACCCACCCAAGAGCAATCAATATGTCTTTGCACATCACTACTCATTAATCACCTTACTTGTCTGCCAGCTGATACTATTAACAACATTACTTATGACGAGACTTTAGGTGACAGAATCCTTCCCAGCAATGGTGATACTTGTGTGCACAGGTCACTACCGAGATCTTGCTTAACTTAGCACTGTGGGCATTGTGGTTGGTGAAGCTGCCGCAGGAACTACAATTACATTTAGTTCCCCATGCCACAGCACCACTCAAAGACAAACTACAGCTGGCAGACCAGGCATATGCCATTATCTGGCACTGCCACCTCCCTTCGCATAGCACAGCATCTAATGCTGCCGAGGTTGGTAATACTCTGACTATACTTCCACAATCAGGTGGTAGAGGCTGGGCACATGCAAACTGCAGACAGCACATGGAACATCAGTCACCTAGCGGCCAAGACCAGGAATTGCCAGTGGTTCAGAGCCATCCTCTCCCAACCCCAACCAGGCTAGTGCCTGCCCGCCATGCCTTGCCTTCGCCACGTGTTTTGGACAAGTACAGCTGACTCATGGATATGCAGGTTCCAATCCACTTATGGAAACACCGCACTGTTGACTGCCCTGTGCATTTCCAAACGACACATGGGGGCCGCAGTAGGTGCAGATACATGGAAGAGCACTCACAGATGTTGCATTTCATCAGATCCTCCACCTCACAAGGATGCCTGTAGGCCATGGATTTAGGTTCACGCCGGTATTTGCTCAGTGACATCAGAGCAGATGTTAGTGTCATTACTCCCTCATTTACTGTAAAGGGTACAACATCAGCCAAACTGTTTCTTCAAGCAGCAAATAAATCATCACTTTGTGTAGATGGTTTTTCTGAGTTACCTATTGATCTCACATCTGGCAAACATTTTGCTTGGTCCTTGTACGTGGCTGATGTAGAAGACCCAGTATTAGGCACTGACTTCCTTTTTAATTTTGGCCTGTCTCCAGTTCTCCAGTCAGTCGCATTATTGCACCACGCTTCGTCTACTCATATTGAGTGTTCAATTGCCTCCTCGTCTCCCCCTCCCACTCAGCAGATGATTTTGATACAGCTCTCATCGAGTGCTCTTCACTGGTGGACAGCCTCACAGCTTCCATCACCCAGCTTCAATCCGAGCACTTTGCTGTTGATGATCTCTGCACTTACAATGCCAAACTGAACCATGCCGTATCATCAGATATGCAAGCCCTCACTGAGGCACGATGCCTCATACAAAGCATGTCAATGCTGCTGCCTTTTGACACCAGTAATGGACCTCGTGGAGCTTTGATGCCACCACTGCAGACAGCTCTGCTGACACATTAGGTTAGTGACTCCTATGTGATACCAGTTCCTGTTTGCAATGGACCTCGAGTGAGCTCATCAGCCCAGTTGAACACTATCATGAATGGAAGGACACATAAACCTGTCATTACAGACAAACCACCAGTGCATCACAAAGTGCATCTACTACCGCCATAAACTATGCCTTGCTAAGGCTGTAGTGGAGAAACTTCTCTGGGCAGGTATTGTTCATCCGTTGGACAGTAACTGGTCTTTGCCCAAACATTTAGTTCCCAAAAAGGACAGCACAGTGTACCTCTATGGTGATTATCACTGCCTCAACATGCAGACTGTATTAGACAATTACCCTGTACCTCAAATACAAAACTTCACGCACGTACTTAGCAGTGTCTTGGACTGCTGCAAGGTATATTTACAGATACCCATGGAACAGAGTGACATACCAAAGACAGTGTTGGTCACACTCTTCAGCCTCTACAAATTTTGTTACATGCCTTATGGTCTCAAAAACACTGCACAAACTTGGCAACATTTTATAGACTCATTTCTTTTTTAACTACTCATATTGTTATGCATACCTTGAGGACATAATCATTTTTTCCTCCTCTGACAGAGAACATGAACTCCACCTGGCAATGATACAGGACTTATCAACACATAGTGGAATTAAGACAATAATGACAAATCACAGCTTCAATGCGCCACTGTCACTTTCTGGGGTACACTATCTCCTCTGAAGGTATATGCCTCCTCGGAAGTGGGTTGACTGCATTCATGATCTTTATCTCCAAGTATTATTTTCAGAACCACGCCTGTTTTTAGGAACCATCAATTTCTACCATTGTAACCTAATAATGGAGGCAGCCATTCAAGCCCTGCATTGGCTGGTAAACAAACCACTTTGGTTTTTTTCCAAAAAAACTATCTATGGTTCAACACAAATGGTCTGCATTTGACAGAGAATTACTTGCAGTGTACAAACCTGTGTACCATTTCTGCACAGATATTGAATGTAGGAACATAACAATTTTTGCAGATCGTCACCACCTCAGGATACTATCCGTAACCTCGCTGTTGATCTTCCTCCAGGTATTTTTCGTCAGATGGACTTCATTTGTCAATACACAACAGACATCCATTACATCCAAGGTTCAGAAAATGTTTTGACCCACTACTTATCACTTATCAATGCAATTTTGTCCCCCATTAATTTTGACAAACTGGCCTTCTTAAAGGACAATGATTTTGAACTGCACAATCTCCGACAGGACCCCGCTACTTCCCTCCAGATCATTTCCTGCAGCCTACCAGGCTCAGTCAGGCCCTATGATGTGATACATCCAGGGGCATTGCCCGGTCTATTGTTCTGTCCATATTGCATCACCAAATAATCACTACATTACATAACCCTTCACAGTCTGGTGCTAAGGTTAGTATGCACCTTGTTACAGAATGCTCTGTGTGGCCAGCTTTGAAGAGGGATTGTCATACTTGAGCTCATGTCTGTATACTGTGCCTGCACTGCAAAGTCTGCAGTTATGCACAACGCTCTTTAGGTAAATTTGACATCCTGAAAGGCTGCTTCTGACATATGTATCTGGACCTCGTAGGACCGTTACCCATGTCTGATGGTTTCAGGCCTATCTGTCTGTCATTGACCATGTTACATGGATGGAGGCGATACCCCTGCAGAACATTACAGTATATTCTGTAGCACAAGCATTTGTATCCTCCTGGATAGCTAGATTCAGCTGCCCTACATCCATCACAACCAACCAGAGTAGGCAGTTTGAATCACTGCTGTTAAACTCTGTGTGCTCTGTGGGATGAATAGATTTCACACTATGGCATACCACCCACAGAGCAACTGACTGGTCGAGCATTGGCACAGGACTCTGAAAGCGGCCCACATGTGCCACAGTGGTCAGTGTTCTGATGCCCTTCCCTGGGTTAGGTTAGGAATACACATGACTTATGAAACAGACCTCCGGGCTTCACTTGCAGAGCTGCTGGAAGGCAAGACACTAGTTCTTCCTGCAGAGTTCATCAACAACAAAGCAACCGTTGACCTATCTGACTTCCCTGTTCTAGGCGAGCATGTCCGGTCACACATAACAATGATCCGCATGCCCCCTCCAACACTGCACATGCATCCTCGGGTTTTTTTGCATTCAGCTCTTGTGAGTTCATTAGGTTATGGGATTACACAGTTAAACCGGCATCACAGCTGCCTTACTCTGGTGTGCACTAAGTATTGGCTCACATGGACAATACTATGGACATTCTCATCAATTCCTGTCAGCAGACAGTTTCTCTTCAATTTGTGAAACCAGCCTGGATGATCGAGGAATCTGACCACAACCTCTTGAGTCAAGTGCTCCTCAGTCACACGACAGCTCTGATCTCACTCATTGCCCACTTCCCTGTGCCCCACCCTGATGTGCACTGAGCCTACACCTTTAGGCAGCTCAGTTGTTGTGTATAATGATGTTCTACTCTCGCTTCACTTAGGCACTGTGTGTGACGATCACAACCTCAGGCCCAACCTAATGTTGCAGGCGACGTTACCCCGTTGGCAGTGTTGGCATCCAGTGCCTCCACAGAGTGTTCTAGTGCTTCCCCCAAACTACTCTATTTCCTCTCCCCCCCCCCCCCCCCCCTGCCCTGCTACATCCCACATCATATATTACCCACTGCATACAGTTGCTATCCCATGCACGTTGAATACAGCTGGCACAGCAACAATGTTCAGCACTGATGGGGACACTCAAGATTTGCATCCCCCTCTACACCTGTACTCCAATGCCAACATCTTCAGTGCCAGTCCAGTTTACGCATACACGTCAACCAGTCCATCATCCCTTCTGGATGGCGAACTATACCATTATTAGTCCAGCCTGAACAGATAGCATGGACTCTTCACACATGCCTCTAATCAACCAGTGAATCAACCACCAGTAACTGCTGCCTGCCAAGTGCAGAATAAATTGTCTTTGGACGTTGTGGGTTTTAGGATTTTGTGTGCTTTTGACTCTGGTGTAAATGTTTGAATTGTTATTGTCTGCAAGGTTTCTTCTGTGTCTGGTGTTATTATATGAGCTGTAATAAAGGTGCCCAATTCATAATAAGTTGGAGTTTTCTGTGCGCAGTCAGTTGCTATTGTTAGGAAACCCACATATTAATGGTGTACTGTCTAGTGAAATTTATTTGTTAAAGTATCTTATAAACTGTGTACCTGAAGTCCGCTTGATAACATTTTATTTTGATTTTTATTTCAGGACTTGTTCATATGGTATAATCTTGTGGGGTAACCCTCCTGCTGTTGACAGATTTTACTGCAAACTAAGGTCGTAAGAATACTTTCTGGATCATATAAAACAAACCTTAAACCACTGTTTCCCAATTTAAAATTCACAACTATAAAATATTTACATATGTTCTCCGTTTTAACTTACATGAACAAGAAGTTGCCAGAGTAAAACACAAGGAAAACATGAATTGTTACAGTAAGTGAAAGAACAAATATAGATTATGCAACACTGTAGATCATCAACATGAATTATCATCTATGTTCTCACAGTGATAAGAAGCTTTCACTAGTCGTGTAAGATCTTTCTAAACATTTGTTTGAACAAACAATGTATAAGTGACTACCTGCACATCCATTGTATGACATGAAGGAATGCATTAATTGTAATAGAGTAAAACACCATTAAAATGCTCCAGTCTAAAAATTTTTCACATTCATATCACACCTGGACCCCTATCCTGCAAAAACTTCCATAAGAACATGATCTGTACATAGTATCTCTCATTTGAAGCATCTGTCACAAGTACAAGAAACATTGTATTTCTGTATTTGTTTGAAGCTTGAGAGGCTAGAACAAGCCTGTCAGCAGCTGAGGGGTGGCTTACTAGGTAACAAAAGGAAAGGGACAGGCCATTGTTAACAAACAGACATGGGATGCCATCCTCCTAACTGTATCCCCATTTTCAGCTGTGGACTGCATTTATCTCTCAGGTAAAGTTGCGTAAGGATTTCCAAACACAGCTACATGTGGCAAGGAGCATGGTCAGGGAACAATGTTTTCATTTTTGTACAGTAAAATGTTTTCCATAATGGAAAAAAAACTGTAATCTATAATCCATTGGACTACCATCTTTGATGTACTGAATTACTGTTAGCAGATGGAAGGAGCATGGGGGGGCGGGGAATCTTGAAAGGGGTAAAGAACTGCCAGAAAGTGAAAGCTGCGAGGTATGATGAACTGGAAAATGTTTAAATTCAGGGGCCACATCAAGGTAGGATTGTATCAGTATCTCTAAGTGGATTAGTCATTCATGCAAAGCACTAGACATTGTAAGCAAGATAGAAATAGAAAATTTTACTAGATCTAATGGTTGGCTTGATAAGTTTAAAGGAAATCCTGGTATCATTTACTGAAAAATGAGTGTCAAGTTTTGCAGTGTGTTTAAAAGAGATGCTTCTGGTCATATAAAACTATAATTTCTACACGAATGAAGCTAAAAACTTGGGGTAACTTTTAACTTGACCCTCAAAAAGAAGTGTTGACTTCAATGCCATTTTCGCATTACCGTTTCGTGTAATGGCCTGTGGAAGATTTCCTGGTGCAGTTATCTGGTTTGGAATCATATATCTAGATAGATGAGAAGGTGGGGAAGGAAATAAGCTATATGCTTTTCAGAGCAACCATCCCAGCATTTGCCTGGAGTGATTTATGCAAATCACAGAAAAGCTGAGCCTGGATGGGGATTTGAGCCATTGTCCACTCAAATGCGAGTCCAGTGTGTTGACCACCATGCCACCTCACTCGGTGATATGTTGGAGATTGGATTTTTTTTTTCAAAATTACAAGAACTTGCCAATTACATTTTACAGCAGGACAGAATACCAACACACTGGTGGCTGTACATTATAGCATATATTAACAATGAGGTTCCTCAAAGATGGATTGGCCAGAAGGGATGTACATATGTTGTATTGGATCAGAGGCCTCTCTGATAATCTGTTTTCATTGTACATTGGTGTTTTTTGGTGGGGTTGTGAAAGACTCTTTCTATGTAACTTTCTTGCTGACAAATATGAGTGAACAGGTCTCACAAGTATGGGCTGAGTTTGATTACCACATGGATGCTCATCACACATTCAGTGGTGGGCACACTGAACATGTTTGAAATGTAAATCAAAACTTTTATTGTGAACTTAACTGCAGGAAGTATCCCAGGATTGCATATGCATGAATGTTATAGTATCTGGCCTCTTGCCTGGCCACATACCAATGCGAAATCCATCTGTGGCTGGCACGTTGCCGTACCCTAGGTGCCATCCACTGAAGCCAGACCCACGGGGCAATCCCAGTTCTGGTCTGACACACCATTTCATGTACATGACAGATGATGGTAGCAACACATCCAAGTCTACACACCAGAGAACAACAGCAGGATAAGCAGCCCCCCTGTGTAAAGGTCACATCCAGTGGCCTACACGAGAGGCACCAGCATCACCCACTGGCAGCACATGAAGCTGATCATGCCACTGCAAACATGGCACCTCATTAAGTCAATGTGACATGCGATTGTATCACACATGACTGTCTTGAAATCCTACCATCAGAGTACTTAAGATGCCTAAGCATTCACTCTTTCTCTGGGCTCAACGTCAGCTGCTTCTTGCAGTTCATCTGTCGGTATTGATCTTCAGCATCAGTCTTCAGCACCAACCTGACTGGACACTGATCCAGTGAAGTGGAGGACTCCAGCAAACATGCCGACCTACCTGTATCTGGCCAAGCTGGACACCAACCCAGACACTGGCCAGACCATCGTCTTGGACCTCAACTGGGCATTGACCAGACACTGACACAGGACATCAAACTGAACTATAGTGAGAACTCTACCTGTCTACCAGAAGTAGCTCTTTTTTTTTTTTACATCAGAACTGTGAAATGTTCATATGTATGTTACCAATAAAAGAGTTCTTTCATTATAATCTGTGGACCGACTTTATTACATGCTGTCCTACCCACCTTGTAAAGACCAAGACATAAAACATGTAAAAGATATACCCTTGCAAAATCACATAGTCAGATAAAAAGAGAGAGACAATAGAACAATCCCTTTTGTAGTCCTATGCATAAGTTAAAATTACCTGAAGTTTCCATATTCATTCATGCAAAAGCTGTACTCTTTGTAAAATATGATTAATGAAAAAAACTGTATTTCAGCTGTGTGAGTGCTCTGGAATCGGAAAACTGTTACCTGAAGGCTAGAGCTTTTGAGATGAAATTATTAACATCTTGATGTGGACACACACACACACACACACACACACACACACACACACACACAGAGAGAGAGAGAGAGAGAGAGAGAGAGAGAGAGAGAGAGAGAGAGAGAGAGAGAGAGAAAATCAAAGTAGAAGATGAGATAGGAAAAAAGTATGGATGACATGAGGTAACAGGGGGGAAGAGAGGCATGTACCAAAATAAATATGGGAAGAAAAAGCCCTTCACACAGAATATAAATAATGGAAAGACTAAACATGTAGGTGAGGTGCTGAGTTAATTGTCTATCTGTATTTTTCCCTACATTTTCTTTCTCACTTTTCTGATGCACACACATAACTGACCACTGCTATTGTAGTTGTGCTCAATGTCTGTGGCATCCTGCAGCACTGGCATGAGGGCAACTCAAAAAGTCTTTGTTCTTATGTTTTATTAGCTGAAGTAAGGTACATACAGGTAATGGCAAACATACATCATATTCTATGGATCTTACACTATTTTTCCACAGTCCACACACCAGTTCACACATTTGTCCCATCACAGCACTAAATTTGAGATACCCTGTGGTAGAATTCATCTGGTTGACTATGGAACCACTGTCGGACTACTACCTCATCTTCATCATTACTCATGAATCACTGTCCAGCCAGGAACTTCTTCAATGGTCAAAAAACGTGGAAATTGCTAAGGATGAGGTCTGTACTGTATGGTGGGCGGTCCAGAATCTGCCAGTAAAATGCCTGGAGCTTTTTAGCAGTTCTGATTGCCACATGCGGTCTTGCATTGTCTTGGAGCAGAATCACATTGTCCACATCAAGGTTACCTTGGTACCTTCACCTGATAGCAGCCTCAGATGTGACAGTGTGGAATAATAACTATGATGGTTGCACCTCATGGCATGAAATCGAGCAGGAGCAGTCTGTGGCTATTGCAGAACGCTGTTAACATAACTTTCTCAACAGATGGCACTGAATGAATTTTTTTCCCATAGGCGAACCTGGATGTTTGAACATCATGTTCTGCTGACATGAAATGCAGTATCCAAACTTCGTCACCAGCAACAGTGTGGTTCAGGAAACCTTCACACACCTTGGAATACCATTCCAAATGATTCAATGAAGACACCATTTGCTTGTCTTTCATCATATCATCCAACTGCTCAGGCATCCACTGACATGAAATCTTCTGGTACCCTAAGGACCAATGACTAATGTCGTAAGCACTCCCATATGATATGCCAAGCTCCAGGGAAATGAGCTCAATGTGTACGTGCTGATCTGCTTTCACTATTGCATCGACGCAGAAATGTTGTTGTCAGTCAGTGATGAACATGGCCTCCCTGACTGCCCACTGTCATGCAAGAATTCATGGCCTTTATCAAACTCACACCACCACCTCACATTTCTCAAAGTGAGACAGTTTTCCCCACATGTAAGCTGCATATCCCTGTAGATCCTGATGGGAATTTGCCTTTGCTCCATAGAAAATGAATTGCACTTTGTTGTTCTAACGCTGTGGGAGTGTGTAGCACAACTGCCACCTCTAACAACTGACAGGAGTGCCGTGCGTCAGAACTACTGGCAGATAAGGCCAGTATGAGCCAAGGAAGGTCCATTGTTGGGAACTGATATGTTGACTTCACATTTACAGCCATAACTTGGCTAAAAAAAGTAGGGACAAAGACTTTCTGATTTGCTCTCATAACACACACTTCAATTACAGTGCACTTTTAGGTATTCATACACTGAAGATT
Organism: Schistocerca gregaria; assembly: GCF_023897955.1. NCBI lineage: Eukaryota > Metazoa > Arthropoda > Insecta > Orthoptera > Acrididae > Schistocerca > Schistocerca gregaria. Next base: position 864,926,338 of record NC_064922.1, read on the forward strand.
ACTGTAACCACTTGAGGAAAAAACTGGCATGGAGAGCCCTACATGAGAATTCTGCACACCAAATTGCACGTGAGCACATAGTCCATGCAACAGTAGTGTTTGCACTGAGTCTAAGCAGCCCTTTCAGCTTGCTCGAAAAACTGACAGCAGCTGGCTCACACTAAGCTGCTCATGAATAAAGGACTTACTCGCCAGCAATCAGGTGATGAGTAGCTCATGAGCAGATCCGTTCACAATTTTAAATGTACCCTTTTACAGCCCCTCTCTTCAATCAAGTTGCAGTGCAATTGCAGTGTAGCTCACCAGGAGACAAATAACATGTTTATTTAGGAGAAGCAAGTAGAATAATTCACATGTACAATTGATGACTGTACATCTCACAGAAGCCTTTTTAAGGGTCTTGGAATTCTCTGCTCATTATGTTTGCCCCTTAATTCCACTCAAATTTACATAAAGTCACAAGACAAGGCATAAAAATTATTTTCAGATCAACTGTGCCTCCTTGGTAAGGAATGGGGTTGGAGTTATGCACTCCAATGTGAAGATATTGAAAAGCTCCCATCTGTCATAAAGGAATTGGAAACAACTGCCTACATGAATAACTTAGAAGTAGATATCCTCAGTGTAGCGAAGCAGCTTAAAACACTTAAGAAGACAAGGCTTCCAGTCCAGACAAGTTACACCAGTACCCAAGAAAGGAAATAGGAACAATCCACTGAACTACCAACCCTTATCACTAACATTGATTTTCAGTAGAATTTTGGAACATATACTGTGCTTGAGCATTCTGAATCACCTTGAAGAAAATGATTTATTGGCAAGTAGCCCACACACACTCAGAAAACATTGGTCTTGTGACACAAAACTCACCCTTTTTCCTCATGAAGTAATGAGTGTTATCAAATGAATTCCATATTTTTAGATTTCTGGTAGACGTTTGATACTGTTCTTCACAAGCGACTTTCAATTAAATTGTGTGCCTATGAAATATTGTCTCTGTTGTGTGTCTGGAATCATGATGCCTTTTGACAAACGTCACAGTTCATAATAACTGATTGAAAGTCATCAAACAAAACATAAGTAATATTTGGTGTTCCCTAAGGAAGTGTTGCAGGTTGTCTGTCATGCCTGATCTACATAAACAATTTAGGAGACAACCTGAGCAGCCTCTCTAAAATTGTTTGTAGATGATCTTGTCATTAACCATCATCTAATGTCATCTGATGATCAAAACAAAATGTAAAATAGTTTAGACATGATATCTCTGTGGTGCAAAATGTGGCAATTGACTCTAAATCATGGAATGTTTGAAGTTATCCACACCAGCACTAAAGAATATTTTACAAAATTTGTGTTACACAGTATATAACACAAATCTAAAGGCCATAAATTCAACTAAATACTGAGGAACCACAATTATGAACAACTTACATTGGAACACCCACATGGATAATGTTGTGGGGAACACAAACCAAAAACTGATTTATTGGCAGAACATTTCGAAAATATAACACACCTACTAAAGAGACTGCTTATGCAATGGTTGTCTACTCTCTTCTGGAGTACTGTTATGTTGTGTGGGATCCACATCATATAGGATTGACAGGGGACATAAAAAAGATTCAAAGAAGAGCAGCTTGTTTTCTATTATTGTGAAATAAGATAGAAAGCACCATGGATAAACACACAAATTGAGGAGCCAATCATTAAAACAAAGGTGTTTTTCAGTGCAGCAGGCTTTTATCATGAAATTTCAGTCACCACCTTTCTCCTCAGAGTGTGAAAATGTTTTGCTGGCATCCACCCACACAGGGAGAAATGACTGTCATAATAAAATAAGAGACATCATAGCTTACCTGGAAAGATTTAAGTGTTTGTTTTTCCCATGTGCTGTTCAAGAGTGGAACATTAGAGAAGAAGCTGAAAGGTGGTTCGATGAACCCTCTCCAGGATGGAGAACTACAGAGTAATCATGTAGATGTAGCAGTGGATGTAGATGAATAAATATGAGAATCTTTACAAATTTGAAAGAAAATTATAAATACATCTCATTAGCCATTATTTTTATAAATTATTGACTATCTACATTCAGAGGTTGAAAAGTTTAGTTAACTGCCTGGTAAGTAGCAGAGTTCACTGTACATGTGCTGGTGCCAAACAACATCACTATGGAAATTAAATAGCTGGTGCAGCAGCACTGTTGGCTGATGTGATGCCACTACACAGATGAAGCTCATAATCAGGAATGCCCTCTGATGAGACCAAACAAGATTCCTGCACATAAGCTGACTCAGGGCTGGTCTGAGTCAACCGTAATGCAACCAGTGAAGTGCATGCCGATCAGTGTATTGATTTGGTTTATGGAGTTTGTATTTCGGACTCTGGTTGTTGCTGGTGGAATTCTGATACTATCTCAACTGGACTTGGATTGGATTGCTTGCTCTAAGACAGCTTGTACTGATCTGGAAGTGTTCTGAAACAGATCTCAATTTGTCTAATAAATCTGAATTAGTCTCCATTAATTTTGTGTGCAGCTCATCTTTACAAAAGTAAAGCTACATGGCAGTGATGTACTGTAAATGAGAATCAGTATTTACAGACCTAAGTAACTGCTTTCTCTGAAAAATACAAGTATAGTTAAGAAACTATGAAGGTACCAACTGCAGATAAACAGTAGCCTTCAAGTACAACTGAGCGAGCAGTTTTATTCAAAGTAGTAGCTTTCTTTCTGATGTACTTGATTAAATTCAGCTGGCATAAGTGTTAACAGCACTAAGCAGTGCCATGTTATGTTACTCCATTGTTAATACAATACAAGGGTTAAGATTCCATAATTTTCTTGTCTTTTGTTAACGTGTACCTTGAATTGTTCCACATTTCTGAAGGTTCTTCTTATTGATGGGAACTGCAGAAGATGATGCATGAGATGTAAGACTCACCACTCCAAACAATGGGCTGTCCTGTCTGGCACAGAAGCTGGAAGGTTAAAAATAGCAGTCAACAGCTTATGATCCATGATTAAATGGAACTTAGAACTGTACAGAGAACGTGAAATTGCTTGAGGGTAAATGGAATCGCTAAAGCATTTTTTTTTTTTAATCTGAGAATACCACTGCTGAATGGGAGCTATTTTCTTAGGAGCATAGGCAATGGGTCATTTAGTTCTGTCTGCGTACTTGAGTGCCAACACCATGCCCATATCATGATGAGAGGCATCTGTAGTGAACACAAGATGTTGACCTTGCTGAAAAGTGGCCAGACACAGGGCAGATTGAAGTTTGAATTTAAGCAAAGAAAACACTCAGTCACATGTTGTGGACCACAAAAATGGCACACTTCTATGCAAAACTGCATGCAGGGGCTGAGCAACAGTGGATGTGTCCACTAAAAACTTATGGTGGTATGCAACTTTACCTAGAAACGCCAGCAGTTCCTTAATGGAGGTTGGCAGCAAAGCTGCAGTTACATCAAGATGGTGATACAATGGCTTGACCCCTGTGTGAGAAACCTCAAACCCTAGGTATTCAACTGATGGTTGAAGAAACTGAGGTTTGATAAGACTCTACTTCGGACCTGCAGACTGCAAAACTGAAAACAATAATTGGAGCTTGCTAAGGTGATCTCCGATGGAAGAAAGCAAAATAATGATATCATCAAGGTAAGTGATGCAGCTGGATACAGAGGCTATCAGTTATTCTAAAAACACTGAAAAACTGCAGGCACAGTGGCGACACCAAGAGACAAGTATTGATAATGGCACAGGCCAAAAGGTGTATTGGCAATGAGAAGGCATCTAGTGGCCTAATACAAGTGGAGCTGGAGGTATGCTACTGAAAATTCAGTCTTGCAAAAGTAGTGGCCACCTGACAAATTTTGTAAGCAACTTGTCAGGGTGGGGCAAAGGGTATGTACATACCACAGACTGTGCATTAATCATGACACTGAAGTCACCACCAAGGCGTAGCTTATTCATTGGCTTCTTAATGATAAACAGTGGCATAACCCATCCACTGGAAGAAACAGGTGAAAGGAGACTGAGCAATTTCAGATGGTCTAATTTGGCCTTGACAGACTCGTGCAGAGTGACAGGGATCTGTTGTGCCTAAAAACAACAAGGATGGGTAGACTCTTTCATGGTAGTGTGGGCCTGAAAACCAGTAGCACAACCATGCCCAGGAGAAAACAGAGATGAAAACTCAGAGGAGAGGGACTCCAGTTGGCACTTGATATGACACAAAATTTACCTCCTTGGAAGTGGAGAAACCGAGAATATTTAACACATCTAACTTGATCAGATACGCAGTATGGGAATGATACTGAACAAGGAAGGTAAGAGGGCAAGCAACAGATTTGTAAGATACAGACAGAGAACTGACTTAGGATCATAACTGTTGTTAATTGTAGCTAATCAACTTCTATGAAAACTGCGTGAAGGGAGGGGATCCAAGGTCAATGTACATTTGCACATTTACTAAAGTCACAGCAATTCCTATGTCCAATTGCATTTTTAGGGATTTATTAAACACATGCATATCAATGAACAATTTGTTCAGGGAAACAGTCATTGTAGAGATACAGTTTATGTTCATTGGTACTATTGTGTCCAACACGTTTGAAGAGGAGTTACACACAGATGCAGTGTGGCTTTTCATTCGACACTTGTTGCAAAGTGCCCACCCAACACTTCAGGCACACAGCATGCTCATGTTGGATGAAGCAGTATGGGAAAGATGTTAGGGGGGCAGGAGGCCACAGCTGTGGTGTGTTCTTTTTCTGCTGTGGCCATAACTGACGCTGCCCCATGCGACACTGAGTTGAAGGCTATACTGCTGCAATGGCTTCCCCATCATCCTGAACAGTTGCAGCGTGCCAAACAGGGGTGGACTGAGCAGCTTCTGATACCTCTCCTCATTCAGTAATCAGATCGTCTGGTTCCTGTGACACTTCAAAGGACTGTGCTATGTAGAGCACATCCATAAGTGTCAGATCCTCACAATGAAGTGCTCTTTTGTGGACTTCTCTATCTGGAGCCAGATGAATAATACCATCATGCACTGTTTGATCAGTGTAGGATTCATGATGGGTACTAGTAAAAATTTACAATGATGACTTGACCCATGTAGTTCTGCAGGCCAGGTTTAGTAAGATTGGTTTGTGCATTTCTGACAATGGTAAAATTCTACACATGTCGCAATGACATGTGTTCTGTCACAGTAATTGGTTGAGAGAAGCTCACACATTTCATCAAATAATAACCTGGCCAGTTCTTGCAAAGGCACAAGTTGGCACAATGAATGATAAATGCATGGCAAAACCAGGAAAGAAAGAAAGCCCTACACAAGTTTGCATTGTGCATATGAAAAACCTGGCAGTGTTATCATAGCTGTGTCTTGTGGGAGTCCCAATCTTCAGTCAATTCATCATACACCGGAAAGGGTGATGGTTGCACTGACAGGAGAGTAACTTTCCACTTGATTTAGAGTGGTGGTGAGAGCCTGCTGTTATTCCATGAAAGCTTGCTGTTGGGCAATGATACACTGAAGTATTTTTTTTTTTTCCACTGAGACATTTGTCAGGTGTCTTAGCACTAACACTAACATGCAGAGAAAACTTAACCCTCACTTGCCACCAAGTTTGCTATAGTGACCCAAGGCCTTCTTCAGAATGGAAACAAACAAACATATATATATACCATTACACCAACAACCTGAAAGCAGCTTTCACATCCCGCAACTACCCTCCCGACCTGGTACAGAAGCAGATAACCAGAGCCACTTCCTCATTCCCTCAAACCCAGAACCTCTCACAGAAGAACCCCAAAAGTGCCCCACTTGTGACAGGATACTTCCTGGGACTGGATCAGACTCTGAATGTGGCTCTCCAGCAGGGATACGACTTCCTAAAATCCTGCCCCGAAATGAGATCCATCCTTCATGAAATCCTCCCCACTCCACCAAGAGTGTCTTTCCGCCGTCCACCTAACCTTCGTAACCTCTTGGTTCATCCCTATGAAATCCCCAAACCACCTTCCCTACCCTCTGGCTCCTTCCCTTGCAACCGCCCCTGGTGTAAAACCTGTCCTATGCACCCCCCCACCACCACCTACTCCAGTTCTGTAACCCGGAAGGTTTACACAATCAAAGGGAGAGTCACGTGTGAAAGCACCCACGTGATTTACCAACTGACCTGCCTACACTGTGACGCTTTCTATGTGGGAATGACCAGCAACAAACTGTCCATTTGCATGAATGGACACAGGCAGACAGTGTTTGTTGGTAATGAGGATCACCCTGTGGCTAAACATGCCTTGGTGCACGGCAAGCACATCTTGGCACAGTGTTACACCATCCGAGTTATCTGGATACTTCCCACCAACACCAACCTATCTGAACTCCGGAGATGGGAACTCGCCCTTCAGTATATCCTCTCTTCTCGATATCCGCCAGGCCTCAACCTCTGCTAATTTCAAGTTGCCGCCGCTCATACCTCACCTGTCTTTCAACAACTTCTTTGCCTCTGTACTTCTGCCTCCACTGACATCTCTGCCCTTACTCTTTGCCTTTAAATATGTCTGCTTGTGTTTGTGTCTGTGTATGTGCGGATGGATATGTGTGTGTGTGCGAGTGTACACCTGTCCTTTTTTCCCCCTAAGGGAAGTCTTTCCGCTCCCAGGATTGGAATGACTCCTTACCCTCTCCCTTAAAACCCACATCCTTCCGTCTTTCCCTCTCCTTCCCTCTTTCCTGAAGAAGCAACCATCGGTTGCGAAAGCTAGTAATTCTGTCTGTGTGTGTGTGTGTGTGTGTGTGTGTGTGTGTGTGTGTGTGTGTGTGTGTGTGTGTGTGTGTGTGTGTGTGTGTGTGTTTGTTCATTGTGCCTGTCTGCCAGCGCTTTCCCGCTTGGTAAGTCTTGGAATCTTAAGCAAGCATACCTCATGTGCACAGACAGAAGAAGCAATCTGAAGGGGGCAAGAAGGTGAATGGGGCAGGGAGGTGAAAAGGGGAGGAGTAAGGACGGGGAGTGGAAAAGGGAAAAGACAGGCGAGTGCATTGAGGCGAGTGCATTGGCAGAGGGTGGCACACAAAGAAAGTGAGGGGATGAGAATAGGGAGGAGGTGATAGGATGGAAGGGGTATTGGAAACTATTGGATGGAGGGTGTGGGGACAGTAGGTTACCATAGATTGAGGTTGGGATAATTTTGGTAGCAGAGAATGGGTTTAAGGATGACTCCCAAAGTTCAGAAAAGCTGGAGGTGAAGAGGAGGATCTAGATGGCCAGGGTTGTAAAATAGCCATTGAAATCAAGCATGTTACGTTCTGACACTTGTTGTACTACAGGATGGTCCACTTTGCTCTTGGCCACAGTTTGGTGGCAACTGTTCATCCAGGTGAACAGCTGATTGGTAGTCACACCAATAGAAAAAGCTGTGCAGTGGGTGCAGCAGAGATGGTATATGACATTGTTGCTTTCACAGCTGGCCCAGCCTCTGATGAGGTAGGATAAATTTGTGACAAGACTGGAATAGAGAGGATTGGGCAGGTCTTGCACCTGGGTCTTCCACAGGGATATGATTCCTGGGATTTGGAGTGGTATTGGAACGGACAAGTGTGCTGGGGCAATGAAACACCACTGTAGGAGGGGAGGGAAGGATTTTCAGTACAATGTCCCTCATTTCAGGGCATGATGATAAGTATTCAAAGCCCTGACAGGGGATTTGGTCCAGTTCCTCCGGTTTGGGATGGTATTGGGTGATGAAGGGGCTGCAGCTTTGTATCCTGTTCTGGGGGGGGGGGGGGGGGGAAGGGGAAGAATTGGAGGTGTGTGGGGATGTGACATGGGAAATCTACTGGCAGGCTAGGTCTGGGGGTTAGTGCCTACCTGAGAAGGCATTTGTGATACCTTCAGCACATTTGGCGACGATGTTCTTGCAACCGCACATACACTTTTCCCAGGTGGCCAGGCTGCATGGGAGAGATTTTTTGGTATGGAAGAAATGACAGCTGTTGAAATGCAGGTGCTGTTAGTGGGTGATGGGTTTAATGTGGACAGAAGTGCATGATGTCATCAGAGAGGAGATGGTCAATGTCCAGGAAGGTGACACTGGGTTGAAGAGAACCAGGTGAAGTGGATGGAAGAGAAGGTGTTCAGGTTGTGATGGAATGAGAATAGGATGTTTTGACCATGAATTCAGATCTTGAAGATATCATCAATTAACCTAAACCAGACATGGGCTTTGGGGGTTTGTGATGGTAGGAAGACTTCCTCTAGATCGACCACAAACAGGTTGGCATAAATTAATAGACCTGCATAATTACAGACCAATATCCTTAATGTCAGTTCACTGTAGAATTCTAGAATAAATTCTGAATTTGAAAATAATAAATTTCCTAGAAACAAAACAGCTTATTCCCTTGATCAGCACAGTTTTAGAAAGTATCACTCTTGTGAAACTCAGCTTGTCCTTTTCTCACACGATATACTGTAAACTATAAATGATGGGCAACAAGCAGATACATATTCTTAGATTTCTGAAGAGCACTTGGCACAGTACCCCACTGCAGACTTAACAAAGTTATGAGCATACAGAATAGGTTTACAGATATCTGAGTATCAAAAACTTCTTAAGTAATAGAATCCAGTATGTTGTCCTCGATGATGAGACAAGAATTGAGCAGAAATCTGCATTTGTTTATTGATGTTGCTATGGTGTATGGAAGGTGTTGAAGTTGAGCGATCGTAAGATGATACAAGATGGCTTAGATAAGATGTCTAAGTGGTATGATGAATGGCAACAGGTTCTGAATGTAGAAAAGTATAAAGTAAGACAATTGAGCAGGAGAAACAACTGTAATGTTCAGATACAGCATCAGTAGTGTCCTGCTTAACACAATCATGTTATTAAATATCTGGGTTAATGTTGCAAAGCAATATGAAATAGAATGAGCATGTAAGGACTGCAGTAGGGAAGATGAATGGCTGACTTTGGTTTATTGCAATAATTTTAGAAAAGTGTGGTTCATCTGCAGAGGAGACTGCATATAGGACACTACCACAATCCATTGTTGAGTACCAATAATATATTTGGAATCTACACTAGTCGATTAAAGCAGAGGTGAGCTGCTATATTTGTCAGCAGTAGGTCCATACAACACACAAATGTCATGGTGACGCTTCAGGAACTCAAATGGAAATCCCTGGAGGGAAGGTGACTATTTTTGGCGAGAACAATAATGAGAAATTTAGGAGAACCAGCATTTGAAGCTGATTGCAGAACAGTCTTACTGACACAAACTCAGTCCCACATCCTGTTCCTTAAGTGATGTCTAAACCATTGAATCCCATCCAATGGCCTGCTCATACAAATACTGTCTGTGGAACCCTCTCCCTCCTTTCAAAATGACCTTCAACTTTTCGGGTTTTGCCAGTCCCTGTTCCTCACAAGCATGGTACTGCATAACCACATATCCATGGCACAGGCATCCCAGAACCACCTCTGCCCCCTTCAAAAGATACTGTGCTGTGCAATCCCTACTACACACATCAGATATTTGAAATTGAATCTCTTGCACTCCATCATCTGGAAGAACATTCCACAGACCACCTCCATAAGTTGCCCAGTCTGCTGACATCCTACTGCTGCACTGAGGCACCACTAAACCACCCTTATCATACTACAGTTTTCCTTCTGATGAACCCATTATAGCATCAGACACCACCTAGATGCCATTTTCAACTTGACACAGTCTCCAAAATTCCCTACAATACCATACTAAATCCAGAGCTGAAACAGTTCCAGGATGATGTTGTTAACCTTTTCACCAAAATCCTCAGCCCCACAGTAGTTTGAACCCTAACCGAAGGCCTAACATCCATAACCATGTTGGACTTATCAAAGTCCAACAATCCTTCTCCCAATCTCTTCTTTGGCACTAAACATCACTGTTGCTGTGAATCACAGTGAATACTGGTGTATTAGGACCTTCCCAGAAATTCTCCCCTGAATCCGTTTGCCTCCTCATCCCTATGACACCCTGTGCACTCACCTTCTATGTGCTCCCCAAAATCTACAAACTCAACAATCCTGGATGTCCCAGTGTTGCTGGTTATTGTGCTCTCACTGAAACAATTTCAACCCTCATTGACCAACACCTCCAATCAATTGCCTGAAATTAATCTCTCATATCAAAGATGTCAATGAATTCCTTCACCAGTTCTTTACTATTCCCACCCCTTTACCTCCTGCATCCCTACCCCTCATTGTTGACACCACCTTCCATACACCAATATCTCTCATGGCCCTGGTCTTCTTGGTACTGAACACTACCTCTCCCAATGTTCTTTAGACTCCAAATCCGCATCTCACTCCCTGTACACATTACGAACTTTATTCTAATACACTACTATGTGTCCTGTGAAGGAAAGGTACACAAACAAATCCATGGCACAGCCAAAGCATCCACATGGCACACCCTCCTGTGCCAGCCTGTTTATGGGCCATCTAGAGGAAATCTTCCTAGCCTCTGAAAACCCTAAATCACTCATCCAGTTCAGGCTCATTAATGATACCTTCATGACCTGAACTCTGGCACAAGAAACCCTATCCTCATTCCTTCACAACCCCAATGCCTTCTCTCCCATCAACTTCACCTGGTCCTCCATTACCCAGTGTGTAACCTACCTGGATGTTGACCTCCTCCTCTTTGCTGAATGTCTCACAAAGGCCTTCACAGATAGGCACTATCCCCCAGATTTCCTGTGCCTTATCCCCACATGCTCCAAAACCTCCCACCACCCTAGCAACCAGGATGAATGGTCTCCACCAAACTGTGGCCATGAGCAAAATAGACCATGCTGTGGCACAACATGCAGCTGAACATAACTGTTTGATTTCAATGGCTGCTTCACAACTTGGATCCTCCCCTCCACCACCATCATTTTTGAACTCCATAGATGGGAGTTATCCTTACAACACTTCCTCTACCACAGCATAGGGGTGAGGAATGGTAAAGAGATGCCTGTGGGAGCATTAGGGTGAGGTGGAGAGAGGGTAGGGTGAAATAGAGAGATGAGTAATGCTGGAATGGGAACAGGGAAGGGTCTAGATGGGTAAGGACAATGACTAATGAAGATTGAGGCCATGAGGATTATGATAGTGGGATATATGCTCCCATAAGCATCACTTTACTGTTCCCCTTCCTTTCCTTCAATCCATCCCCCTCCCCATCCCAGATTCCCGCTTACTCCCACCACCTGGTGGCTTCTCCCATCATGTGTTGCTACTCGCGGTGCAGGCTCAGCAGCAAGATACTGTGGTCATGTGTGTGTGAGTTGCATTTGCTTGAGTGTGCATGTGTGTGTTATCTGTTTCCAATTAAGGCCTTGCCAGCCAAATGCTCACTTTCTGGCAGTCTTTTTGTTGTGCCTCTCTGCTACTCAGCAGCTGCACTATATTGTGAGTAGCAATTATCCTTTTCACAATATTGCCAAAAAGAAATAAAAATGACTTACAGATCTCAGAAGTAGAGATCAATGGGCATACATAGGGTGATGCTCCCTGTGTGAAGTTCTTAGGCATCCAGATGGATAATAAATTGTGGTGGCACCATCATTTGGATGAGTAAGCCAAAAAGCTCATTTCTGTCTGCTTTACACTTATAAATCTCCCTCTTTGCGTTGACTTGCATCCATTTGTTCAGTAGTGTGCATGGCATAATCTCTGAGACACATTTTGTAACTATGGCTACTGCTTTGTGATGATGAACTTCTTAAGCTAAATTAATAATTTAGAAACTGTTGCTTATAATTTCAGTTACCAAAGCTAAATATTAGCACTTTTGCAGCTATAAAAAATGCACCTGCACTATTGTTAAGAGGAAACACAATGCAAAAAGATTCTGGTACTGTGACCTTATAGGGGGTGTTTTTGAAATTTAAGACTTTATGAAACATTATATCAATACTTTTCTGAATATTTTAAAAGTGTGAATGTAACATCTGTTTTACATAACTTATTGTACCTCATAATAGGTTTTAAGTAATTAAACATTCCTTTAATTTCAAAGTGATATGCATCAATGTTGAGTTCTGGGCCCACATAGCTGTGAATCTGTGAATACACTCTTGCATTATCTGTGGCAGGGAAGTAAACAATCTCTGAATGTGGTCTTTTGGGACTTCCTGGCATGCCTGAAACATACATTGTGTCAGGCAATGAAAACTGCTGGCTGGAAGCTGGTATTAAAGTACAAATCTTCTCATCACAATTCTGAAATGCTCTATGTGTCATAAGTCAGGGGAACAGGCAGACCAGTCAACAATCATCAAAGTATTTGTTGTACAAGGTTGGCCCTCAGTTTTAAAGAATATAACACCAGATCTAATTTTGTGCTTAGTTTTATGTATGTAATTGATTTTCTAATTCATTTTGACCATTACTAGTTAGTATGTTTCATTATAGGGTGAAATCAGTAACTGTTTCGTAACTTAAATTCTGTAGTTGAAATATAAACAAATATAAATTCTGTAATAATTATAAACATTTGGAAGAGGAAATACTAGTAACCTGAAAGTATCTATATGGCTCTGTTCAAAAACATGTTATCAGAGCCAGCCCTTAATCAATTCCAAAGTAATTCAGTTTTGTCAAAAGTACTGTTTCCATAATGATATCTGTTAATTTCACCATTTCAACAAATAATTCAGCTTGCTGTTCGAATATGCCATGGAAATACAAACCTATCATATGAGGTGGCTACAAAAAACACAGACCTAATCATATAAACAATGCCCTCTCTGAAATCAAATCGAGGATTAGCTTGTGGAAAGCGGCTGAAAAACACAGGATTTATTTTAGCATACTACACAGACAACTAAAAAGAGGCATCAACATTAAAACTCAGGGTGGAAAAATTGCTTTATCTTTTGAAGATGAGAAGCTGTTTGTAGATAGATTGAAAATATGCAGTGAATGGGGCCATCCTATTGACTTTAACAACCTTAAGACTTCTAATAATGGATTCTCTGGACATAAGGGGAAGGAAGTTAGAAGGCTTACGAATAACTCCCTGGTCGTGATTTTGTGGATTAATTTATCAGGCGACACAAAGATCAATTAGCAGTGCTAATGTGCCAAAACATAAAACACTCCAGAGCTGGTGTTACAGCAGAAACTATCAACAGTTACTCTGATGAACCATCAAAGGAATTGGAGACTGTGCTGCCATCTAATACAATAAATTATGACAAGACAAACCTTACAGATTATCCAGGAAAATGGAAGGCAGTCACAAGGAGGGGAACTAAATATCCTGAATAGGTCGTGAACTCCTCAAAAGCATCAGTCTCCATAACATTTGCAGCTGTTGCAGATGGCACTATACTACCCCCTTATGTCATGTATAAGGCTTGCATTTATATCGAATCTGGACCTAAGGTCAGCCAAAATGTGCAAGATACAATCAGACAAAATCTGGCTGGTTCGATTCATTCTGCTTCGATGATTGGGTCCTTACATTTGCAGTCTCATATCTGAAAAAGATGGAAGGTAAGAAATTTCTCATCAGAGACAATTTATCTTCCCATCTGTGCATAGAATCATTTAAGCTGTGTCAGGACAATGACATACGATTTATACTCCTACCGACTAATTCAACACACTTGACACAACAATTGGATGTGGCATTTGTAGGCCTCTTAAAACTACTTGGCTCCAAATATTAGAAGACTGGAAGAAAGCCAGGAAAAAATGAGGCAACCGTTCCTAAGGATAAATTTCCACCACTTTTGCAAAAAATTGTGTGACTCCTAGAAGGAATAAAATGTTATTGCAGGTCTTAGGAAATATGGGATTGTGCCTCTAGACCGCAATAAAGCATTGTCAATGCTTCCAGGTACTGGTACTGGTATACCAGTAAATGAAAACCAGGATAAGAACAATCTTGAAGAATCCACTAATGCTGCTGACAACAGTGTTAAAGAACTCTTCCAGAGTCTTAGACAAGACCAGACTCCTAAACAAAGGAGAAAAAGGACAAAAGTTAATGTCCAACCTTGCAGAAGTGTTAGTGTTGATGACTTTGGGACATGGATGGGGAGGTTTGAACCCCCAATTCTTCACTTTACAGTGATCCAAGCCCTTGCACATCTAAACAAGCCAATCCAAGACAAAAATGTCTTGATTCATCATCAGAGATGAAGATGCATACTTAGTGCAGGAGAGTGATGAAGACTTGATTTTGTCCTCTTCAGATCAAAATGAAAATACTGGTTATCTCCATAAGCCAAGATGACTATATGGTGGTCAAAGCATATGGTAAAACATCATCTTTTCAATGTTATGTATGCAAAGTTAATTACCCACAATGGTTTTGTTGGAACATTTTTAAAAAGAGTTTCTCAAACCAAAAAGTTCACAGTGGCTGAAGAAGAATCTTTTGTCTCAAGAAACGATGTCGTCTTAAAATTGTTGTCACTGGTTCTCAGTTCAAGTACTCATTTCAAAGACATGCTACATTTTGAGGATGACCTGTCTGATTTAACAATTTATTAATAATACAGTTGCAGGCTCATGGTAAACAGCTGTGTTCTGTTACTTCACCTTAAGTTTGATTTAATTAGCCATGTGACACAAACATGTTGTATATTTTACTCACTTTTAAAATTCATGAACCATTATCTTTTGAAATAAATATTTATCTGTTTACTTCATAATATAAAATATATTTCATAGCTTTTATCAGATTAGATTAGATTAGATTAATACTTGTTCCATAGATCATGAATACGACACTTCGTAATGATGTGGAACGCGTCAGGTTAATAAAAGATGTCTGTACACAATATTGCATTACACAAAATATTGCATGACACTAATGTTTAAGCTAGTTTTTTTCTTTTTTTTCCTCCCTTAATTTATATCTAAAAATTCAGCCAGTGAGTAGAAGGAGTTGTCATCTAGAAATTCTTTTAATTTATTTTTAAATGTTGATTGACTGTCTGTCAGGCTTTTGATGCTGTTTGGTAGGTGACCAAAGACTTTTGTGGCAGCATAATTTACCCCTTTCTGTGCCAAAGTCAGGAAACTCTCTTTGCTTTTAAAAGAAAAAATGTTAGTTTTATAACACTGTTTCTATTCACTCCTATCTGTGGGGTGATTAGAAACACCATGTTAAATTTTTTTCTTATTAATTGAAAGAAAATAATTTGATAATAATATCATAAGCTGATAAGAGCTGATAAACTTGATGAACAATAAGTAAATTTTTCAAACAAAGTTCAAATTTGTTGCTGTTCACCCTGTTTTATGGTAGGTGAATATGGAATGGGGGTGAGGATTGAAGGAGGAAGCTGCCTGGTATAATTTTGCACAGAGCATAACTTAATCATAGCTAACACTTGGTTTAAGAACCGTGAAAGAAGGATGTATATGTGGAAGAGGCCTGGAGACACTGGATTATTTCAGATGGATTATGTAATGGTAAGACAGAGAGTTAGGTATTAGGTTTTAAATTGTAAGACATTTCCGAGGCCAGATGTGGACTCTGACCACAATCTATTGATTATGAACTGTAGATTAAAACTGAAGAAACTGCAAAAAGGTGGGAATTTAAGGAGATGGGATCTGGACAAACTGATTAAACCAGAGTTTGTAGAGAGTTTCAGAGAGAGCATTAGGGAATGATTGACAGGAATGGGGGAAAGAAATACAGTAGAAGATGTATGAGGAGCTTTGAGAGATGAGATAGTAAAGGCAGCAGACGATCAAATGGGTAAAAAGATGAGGGCTAGTAGAAATGCTTCAGTAATGGAAGAGATATTGAATTTAATTGATGAAAGGAGAAAATATAAAAATGCAGTAAATGAAGCAGGCAAAAATGAATATAAATGTCTCAAAAATGAGATCCTCAGGAAGTGCAAAATGGCTAAGCAGGGATAGCTAGAGGACAAATATAAGGATGTAGAGGCATATATCACTAGGGGTAAGATAGATACTGCCTACAGTAAAATTAAAGAGACTTCTGTAGAAAAGAGAACTGGTTGTATACCAAGAGCTCAAATGGAAAACCAGTTCTAAGCAAAGAAGGGAAGACAGAAAGGTGGAAGAAGTACATAGAGGGTTTATACAAGGGTGATGTACTTCAAGGCAATATTATGGAGATGAAAGAGGACACAGATGAAGGTGAAATCAGAGACATAATACTGCATGAAGAGTTTGACAGAGCATTGAAAGACCTAAGTCGAAACAGGGCCCTGGGAGTACACAGCATTCCATTAGAACTACTGATAGCTTTAGGAGAGCCATCCATGACAAAAAACCATTTGGTGAGCAAGATGTATGAGACAGACGAAACACCCTCATACTTCAAGAAGAATATAATTCCAGTCCCAAAGAATGCAGGTGTTGACAGAGTCACAGCTGCAAAATACTAACATGAATTCCTTATAGACGAATGGAAAAAACTGGTAGAAGCTAACCTCGGGGAAGATTAGTTTGTATTCTGTAGATATGTTGGAACACATGAGGCAATACTGGCCCTGCGACTTATCATAGAAGATAGATTCAGGAAAGGCAAACCTACATTTCTAGCATTTGTAGTCTTAGAGAAAGTTTTTGACAATGTTGACTGGAATACTCTCTTTCAAAATCTGAAGATGGCAGGGCTCAAATACAGAGAGCTAAAGGCTATTTATAATTTATACAGAAACCAGATGATAGTTATAAGAGTCAAAGGCATGAAGGGGAAGCAGTGGTTGGGAAGGGAGTGAGACAGGCTTGTAGCCTATCCCCAATGTTTTTCAATCTACATATTGAGGAAGCAGTAAAGGAAACAAAAGAAAAATTTGGAGAAGAAAATAAAATCCATGGAGAATAAATAAAAACTTTAAGGTTTGCCGATGACATTGTAATTCTGTCAGAGACAGCATAGGACTTGAAAGAGCAGTTGAATGGAGTGGACAGTGTCTTGAAAGGAAGATATAAGATGAACATCAGCAAAAGCAGAACGAGGATACTGGAATGCAGTCAGATTAATCAGATGATGCTGAGGGAAATAGGTTAGAAAATGAGGCACCTAAAAAGTAGTAGATGAGTTTTGCTATTTGGGGAGCAAACTAACTGATGATGGTTGAGTAGAGATTATATAAAATGTAGACTAGCAATGGCAAGAAAAGTGTTTCTGAATAAGAGAAGTTTGTTAACATCATGTCAGGAAATCTTTTCTGAAAGTATTTGTATGGAGTGTAGCCATGTATGGAAGTGAAACATGTATGATCAACAGTTTAGACAAGAAGAGAATGGAAGCTTTTGAAATGTGGTGCTGAAGAAGAATGCTGAAGATTAGATGTAACTAATGAGGAGGTATTGAATAGAAATGGGGAGAAGGAGAACTTGTAGCACAACTTGACTAGAAGAAGGGATTGGTTGGTAGGATATGTTGTGAGGCATCAAGGGATCACCAATTTAGTATTGGAGGGCAGCATGGTGGATAAAATTTGTAGATGGACGCCAAAAGATGAATACACTTTGGGAATAGTCCATATCAATTCATGTAGGCTAGGAAAAAATCTTACCTTCATAGTCTCGAATATTATTGAATTTAGTACATGTTAAAATGAAAGACTAAGTAAGGAACATGTAGTTTTCTGTTTTTTTTTTTTCAAAAAAAATTCTGCTCTGAGATACAGCTCTCCAAAGATGACACTGCACACACCATTTTGAAGATGCGAATTTTGGAAATATTTTTGAAATGCTGTATCTCTGGAACAGTTCTAGATATTTTGTTGATTTTTTTTATTTGAAAGATAATTGCTTTATGAATACCAAGCAATCCTCCATTTGAACTTATCTGTCAAAGTTCTTTTACTGTACCATTCTGAACTTTTTTATAATTTATGGAAAAAAAAAATTCTCGAAAGTGCAAATCCATAAAATTTTGATTTTTTTCTGTTGATTAGTACCATATAGTTCTACATTTTCTGAAAAGGTGAGTTTCCACTTTTAGCTTGAACAGGTTTTATAAACAACTGAAATTTTTGCCATACATAAAAACTGTTTTATTACCACATTATCACAGAACAGGCTCAAAAAATCAAAACTTAGCCTTATTTAACATAATTTTAGTTTTGAAAAATGAGTAAGAGACTCATTTTCAAATATTTTAAATGGTTCCAAAATGTATGTGAGAGGTTTAAAGGTTAAATGTTACAATTTATACAACTTCCGTGTACTCTGTTTTGTACTGAAATTAGTCAGTCAGTGAACTAAAAAGTGTTCCACTGCTTCAGTATCTTCCTTTGATACAGAGTGAAGCTTTCCCATCGAACCAACAGGAACTGGGGCACGGACAGGAAATGAGGGTGAATGGCATTGTTTGCTGTCCTTCAGCTGGTCAGCTGGAAACCTATATCCAGCAGCTGGTCCATGTGGTAGCATAAAGTTCACTACAATTTTGTTTAACTTATAACAGTCATACACACACACCATAGATATCCCCCTTCTCAGGTTGTGAATCTGAATATTATCCTGCTGTTTCAGAGATGTTGGCCGAATGAATAAAATTTCTTCTTTCTTGCTCTTTAAAGTGTGTGCAATATGAGTTTGCCCATCCAAAAATGTGTCTTTTGAATTCATTTCACAGGAGTAGTTTGCCTGAACCATTCTTCTTCTTTCTGCTCATGGAATTCTTTGATTTCCTCTTTGGACAAAAGAATGAGGGCTGTGGATGTGTAATATTTCATGACTCTCACAAAATCCTCAGCATTCTGAATCACAGCTGTATTTGGTCTGGAAAGATTAGGTTTTGTAGCATGGTGCTTCAGCAAGCCTCCTACACCATTACAAGACCTCTTCCTGTGATAAGTTGCACTGTATACCCAGTCAGTTGGCATGAGCAACTTACTCAATTCAAACAGCTGGTAACGATTTTTAAAATCCCAAGGAGTACCATCAGAAATAAAGATGATCTTCTCTGCCCCTGCTGGCAGTTAAAGAATTTTGTGCATTGCTAGTAAGGCATGTGCTGAGTCTTGTCTTGTGTCATGACTTATAACTGCAACATTTGTGGTCTTGTTTTGAAAATATATCACTCCTGTGGGAGAGTTTCAGACCAGTTCTCAGCAAAATCACACTGAAGCACTAAACATAGTTCTTCAGTCTGTACACACCCTTTCACTTCTGCTATGTGTTGTTGTTGCAATTTCTTCAGATGCTGGTGTGTTACCATTTACCAAATTCATCAATGACACTGTCAAAGGCAAAAGTTTTCTTAATTAGTTTATTTTCCTCCCATGTCACATATGTAATTTCTGCAGAGTTATCTGCTATGTCTTCCAGGCCAAGTGACTGAAAAGATGGTCCTCCCTTTCCAGAGCAGTTTCCACATTCTTGAAACAAACAAATCTCTCGCTTTCCGTCACAGACTACTAATGACTTCACATGCCCAACCAAGGTGTCATATGTCACGTACTCCAGTAAGTTCTTCAAAGTTACCACACAAAGTTCACACTTCGTGCAGTATACACAGAAACAGACATCTCTAGGTGGGTGTGGAACTACTCACTTAGGTCGTAGTGCATAAAATTTTGATCTTCCAATATGTGAAGTTGTATAGTTGCTCTTATATATTGCACAAGTTTTTTTTAATACTGCGAGTCCTGTACCTCTTCATTTTCATAACTTTTTGACCTTCAACTGTTACAGTTACAGTGTCTTTTTTGTTGGCACACTGGCGAGAACAGTCCCATTTACATTCCAGATAAAATGACTGCACTATTTGAACTTTAACTGCTTCTACAGGATAACCATAGTAGGGATCTCATCTTGCAAAGACTCCTTTTATAGACCTCACATTTCGTGATTTGTCTTCCATGTACTTTGACACTGATAGAATGTTGTTCAAGATTGTTTTCTTTGAAAATGTCTCTGGAATTATAGTTAAAACTTGCATATTTTCACTGTAGTATGCACAATATCCAACAGCTGAACTGATATCTGTAAAAGTTCCCGGCAAGAGGTGCAAGAGTACTTTGGTTCATTTTCTTCTGAAGACAGAATTTCTATTTTGAAGAGTGTGGTCAGTTTTGCTGTAGTGTATTCATCCATGGCTTTACTAATTTCTCTGCTCTTTCTTGATGCATACAGCTTAAAACTCGACTTCACTGACCATGGTTTCTTAACCCTTTAACTGCTCTGGAAGTGTTAATGGGCACGCTTTTGTACCTGTTCCTGTGCGGTCTGAACGTGTTTACACATGCCACCAGTCCTTCTCCCTCGTACTCTGAACGTGTCTACGTTCAGAGCACACAGGCGTGTGTGTTAACATGTCCAGAGCTGTTAAAGGGTTAACAGGACTAACACCTGTCTCTGCACTTCACTGAGTCAGGGTATTTAGTTCTTCCTCTATTGATACAAAATCTGCATCATCTGCACCATGGGAAGCTTCACCTTGTTCAGATACTACCATTGTTGTTATTCTGTCAAAACATTTAGAACACAAGAAGTCCTCATGAGAAACATCTTCATTTTGAAACATAGTCTCCAAATGAGAACACTTATTCCCAATGTGAACAAAGTCTGTTTTTTGTTGGTGTTATATATCAGTCTTTTATGGATTAGCAAATAGTCAGCACACTTCACTCTCCTGTTGCCCCAGTCAGAAGACATTTCAAAAAGTCCTTTTCACACAACACACTCCAACTATGTCAACTGGCAAATTCCTCACAAAAACACAAATCTCACTGGATGGTCTCACATCTCTTAGAAGCCACTTCAGTAAACAAATTAAAACTGAACATCTGCAACACATAAACCTGCAATGAGCAACTACAATAAAGAAACTAACAAGAAACTAGAACAAAATGTAAGGAATATCAACAACAATGAAAGGGAAAAAAACTGAAACAAAGAAAGTGATCAGAAATAACTGCAACAAAGACAATAGAAATAAACATTGTCACAAAGAAATTAACAAGAAACCACTTCAGTGAAGACATACATTACTCTTGAAAGTTAAAAAATAAAACTTGTCCAACTTAAAAGTGGAAGCTCTCCTTTACAGAGGATATAGTAATACATGGTACTAATCAACAGAAAAAACTTTGCTGGATTGCCGTTTGTGAAAAAAAAAATAATTATGTAACGTATAAAAAAATACAAAAGGCAACAGTAAAAGAACTTTGACAGACATGTCCAAACGGAGGATACCATTGTAATCATAAAGTAATTATCTTTCAAATAAAAAAAACCTCTAACAAACTATCTACAAATGTTACAGAGATGCAGCGTTTTAAAATTTTCTCTGAAATTCTCATCTTCAAAATGGTATGCGTAGTGTCATATTTGGAGGGCTGTATCTCGAAACAGAAATTTTTTTGGATAAAACAAAAATAATAAGTGGTCCTTATTTAGTCCTTCATTTTAACATACGCTAAATTCAATAACATCCAAGACTATAAATGCAAATTTTTTTACTAGCCTGCCTGAATTGATATGGATTCTGCCTTTTACTTTTTCTCAGGTTATATGAGTAACAAAACATATAGTTGCCTAGTACCACTGCACTGTAAAATATGTCTAACATCTGCAATACATTGTGTGTGTGGTTATCACGAAAAATTAGTTGAGAGATAACACACTTAATAATACTGAATACACATTTATTGGTCACTCGTACATATAACTAAGAGTGGCTGTTACACATATGCCTGCTGTAAATTCACACAAGAACATATTAGTCCAAATAAGGAAGGTGCTAAAGATAGGGCACTCTGTGCCATAGACATCACAGAGGCTTTCCCCCTGCCCCCCTCCCCGGTAGTGTAGAGAATGGCAGAGGGAAGGCTCACAAGACAAAGTCATAATCTTGGTGCCGACATGACAGTTGCTGGCAGTGCCCGGCACAGTGCCAGTGGTGCTGCAGCCCAGTGGTTCCGACAGCTGCACGTGAGAGGTGACGTTGGGCAGAGATAAATCGGCTGAAGGCAGGATGGCTACATTGGGAGAAAGGTTTCGTTGGGAGATCACACTGGCTTAAGTCTATGAACTGAGACTGTCTGGGGCCATCTGTGGAGGTGGATGATGAATGTGTTGGTATCGCGATGTAGCACACAGTGAGGGCCCAAGTAGGGCGGCTGAAGGGCTGCCCGCACGTCATCCCGCAACATAACAAAGTTGCACATAGCTAGGTCCTTGTAGACAAACACGGGGGGGGGGGGGGGGGGGGGGGGGGGGGGGGGGGGGGGGGGGGGGGGGGGGGGGGGGGGGGGGGGGGGGGGGCGTGGCAGTGCGGGGTGTGGTGAGGAGGGTGCAGAGTGTGTGACATGTATGTGGACACTCTCGACCAGAGTGGAGAGATCCTTGTAGCAGCAGAAGGTGAATGCTCATGAAATCTCTGGGAGAAGGAGAGGCTTTCCGTACAGAACCTCAGTGAGTGAGGCATTAGGATCTTCTTTATGAGCTGAGTGGATACCCAGCAGGACCCACGGGAAGGCCTTGGGCCATAGGCCTCCGTGGCACATTAGAGCGGCCTTGAGTGTGCGGTGCCACTGCTCAATGAGGCCATTTGACTGTGGGTGGTATGCTGTGGTACGAACTTGTAGATGCTGCAGAGTTCGTAGAGTCATGCAAAGAGTGTAAATTCGAATTGATGTCCATGGATTGGTGGTGTGAGATAGGGGACAGCTGAAGCAAGTGAGGTGAAGCAACAGGCGATGTCTCGGCTGTGACATCAGTAAGTGGGACTGCCTCATCCCAGTAGGTCACATAGTCAATGACTGATAAGATATATCTGTAGCCCTCAGATGGGGAAAGGGGATCAATGACGTTGATATGGACGTGTTACCTTCGGGATGGCTTGATGTGCCAGCAAATTCTCATTTACATAGTGTCGCTACACCCCCCACACACCATTTCTGCGATGCCGGTCGGCTTGATCGTGCTGGTTTCTGTGACCATCGCACCGTTGTTGCACTACAAATGCTTTCTGCTCACTTTCGTAATGGTGCCGGCCATTCCACCTGCACCAGTTACCGAGTCCACCAGCTCGCCACACCACCATGACTGAACCCCGCCCACTGTCGCCACGGCACCAGCCGTTATACGAGCATCACTTACCTCGTCAGTCTTGCCAATTGGACACACCTCGCATTCTTACACACACGCCACCTCCTCCATCCACTCCGTATAGTGTGATGGCCTAGGGCTACCGCTCCCCCCAGACCTCGGGCAATGCACTGCTCACTGCTACCACACTTTGGCATCCTGCTCTACCCACACCAATCTCAATCTACCAGTGCTGCCCAAACATGTGTTACCAGACAGGTTCCCTAAGCTACCTGCAATGCAAAAGTACAATCCAAAAACTTGGTTCACCTTAGTGGACCACCTCCTGGGCATCCATGGAATTTTCCAATTATGGCGCCCATTTTGCCTGCCTGGTGCGCCATCTTCATGCACATACGGACTCATAAGCAACTTGATCTCTCACCGCCCACCTTATACAAATATTGGACGGCCAAATCCCTGCTTATTGAGCACCTTTCCTGCCCTCTGGCAAGGGTGGTGATCCATCAAATCATTCACGAGGAGCATCTTGATGACCACATCCCTTCACAACCTTGGTGGCGTCTACATGCTCTAATTGACGACCACACACTGCCTGACACCACCCTTTGGACACTGTGGATAGTCAAAATGCCTTCAGATCTGCAGTTTCATCTACTGTCTCACACGGTGACCATCCAAGGTTGATTGCACATGGCAGATCAGGGCTTATGCCATTATTTGTTACCAACACCACCCATCACAAACAACATCTTCATCATCTGCAGTTGGCACACCTGTGCCTCTGGTTCCATCCTGTCAGCAAAGCGCAGTGCGCTCGCCTTGGTGCATCAGCTGCCCATCACGAGCTTCCACCTAGCAGCCTACAGGATGCACTGCCAGTGGGCTCCCAACAGCTGCCAACCTCACCTGAGCAGTGGTCCAATCAGCTACCAGCCCCACCGGCAGTCAGCCACAACCCTCGACACACTGTGCTGGCCTGCCAACTGGCCTATCCGCTGTGCTGGTTCCACACTATTTATGGCAGAGCCGCCCACAACTGTCACGCACCCTGCACCAACCCAAATGAGACTGGTGGGATTGTTTAGGCACCACGTCCCACCAGGTACCTTCATGGTGCCTATCTTCCAATGCTGCACCATCTGCTCCAGTGATGCGACTGCTCTATACCACAGATATCTCGACCGGCATCCACTTTCTCACTTTCTTGTCGACACTAGCGCCGACTTTAGTGTCATCCGGACCAAGCATGCTGTCAATGTGCTATCCCCCTCTACTCTTGCCTTGATCGCCACCAACCATTCTCCCATTGCGGTTCATGGCTCATGATGTCGCTTCACCTCTCACCAGTTCACACCTTCCCTCGGACCTTTCACACTGCCAATGTGGATGGACCTGTTATCAGATTGGATTTTCTACACCAGTACAAACTGTTACCTGACCTGCGGGCCACCCGCTCCCCCCCCCCCCCCCCCCCCCCACATCCAGCTCTACAGTGCACACCCAAGTTCAGCACCACTTCGCTCTCTGCCTCCTTGGCTATGCTTTTCACATGTGCTTGCCTGGTCAAGCGCATAACCACACGGCTCTCTGATCTGTCATACATGCACTCCAAGATCAATGAACTCTGCATCCAGAATGATGACTTAAGTGCCAACATCACCTCTGCATCTGCCAAACTGTCACATGCACAGCGTACCATTCATCACCTCTCTGCAGCCCCGCAGCTTGGCAGCCCAGCACACACCTCTGCACCATCTCCTCACCAACCTGCTCCAGTGTTGAGCATTCTACTGCTTGCTGCTTTTTTTTGCATCACCGCAGACGAATCTCCAAGACGCACCTGCATGTTCCTGCCCAGATTATTCATGCCGCTTCAATCCTGCATTGCGCCTCCAGTTGCTGGCTGCAGCCAATGCACAGCCTACGTCGTCCCGGTTCATCAAGGTCAGTGAACCAATGTTGCCTGAGGATACCTTCTTGGCTTCTCATGCTGACTTCCCTACACGATTATCGGCCATCAGTAATGGTACTTGCCATAAGATTCACACGACCAAAGGCCCACCTGTTTATTATAAGTCAAGGTACCTTAATGCTTCCAAACTTTTGTGCACCAAGGAAATGATTCAGGATCAGCTGGCCTCGGGTGTCCTCCCCCCCTCCAATAGCCACTGGTCTTCCACTATTCAATTTGTTCCCAAAAAGGACAGCACCTAACACATGTGTGAGGACTACAGTTCCCTTAATGCCTGCATCATTATCGATAACTACCCCATTCCACATATCCAAGATTTCACACAGTTGCTACATGGTTCTAACTTTTTCTCCGTGTTAGATTGTTCCAAAGTGTATAACAGATTCCTATGCATCAACCAGATATTCTGAAGATGGGCATCATCACACCCTTTGGCCTATTTGAATACTGCACTTAAAGTAGTAAAGGAGTTTTGCTATTTAGGAAGTAAAATAACTGATGATGGTCGAATATAAAATGTAGACTGGCAACGGCAAGGAAAGCGTTTCTGAAGAAGAGAAATTTGTTAACATCGAATATAGATTTATGTATCAGGAAGTCGTTTCTGAAAGTATTTGTTTGGAGTGTAGCCATGTATGGAAGTGAAACATGGACGATAACTAGTTTGGACAAGAAGAGAATAGAAGCTTTCGAAATGTGGTGCTACAGAAGAATACTGAAGATAAGGTGGATAGATCAGGTAACTAATGAGGAGGTATTGAATAGGATTGGGGAGAAGAGAAGTTTGTGGCACAACTTGACTAGAAGAAGGGATCGGTTGGTAGGACATGTTTTGAGGCATCAAGGGATCACAAATTTAGCATTGGAGGGCAGCGTGGAGGGTAAAAATCGTAGAGGGAGACCGAGAGATGAGTACACTAAGCAGATTCAGAAGGATGTAGGTTGCAGTAGGTACTGGGAGATGAAGCAGCTTGCACAGGATAGAGTAGCATGGAGAGCTGCATCAAACCAGTCTCAGGACTGAAGACAACAACAACAACATATGCCTGATGGATTGAAAAATGCTGTGCAAACATGGCAGCAGTTCATTGATTCCACTTTGTCTCTCTGCCTTTTTCCTACGCTTACTTAGACGATATCCTTATCTTTTCTTCCTCTACTGAGGAGTATCAAGTTCACCTCGATGCAGTCAATTCAGCCATCATTGTCAATAGCATGTGATCAACCATGATTAATCTCAGTTGTGTTCCACATTCATTACCTTCTTCTGTCTCTGCTGACGGCCTCCAACTGACGAGTTCTCATGTCAAAACCATACTTAAACTTCCTCTCCCCAAGGATTATGCTCAGCTCTGTCATTTTGTGGGTATGGCAAACTATTACCACCGCCATATTCCTCAAGCTGCCTATGTCCAAAATTGCTCTCACCGACGCTGTATCTGGCAAGAACACCACTGGAAAATGGAAGTTGGAGTGGACCCAACCCATCCTCAACTCTTTTGGTAACCTTAAAACGGCCCTCGCCAAAGCCGTCACACACATGCCCTTCTTGAAACTGAGGCCCATGTCTTGATCACGACTGATGCCAGTGACTCAGCTGTGAGCACCATTTTACAGCAGCACACCACCGATTCCATCCAAACCCTCCTTTTATTTTCCAATAAAATGACTAATAGCCAGTGTAAGTGGTCAGCTTTCAGCTGTGAGATCCTTTCTGTGTACAAGGCAATGAAACATTTTCATAGTGACCTTGAGGGGTGACCCTTCATTGTCAATATAGATCACAAGCCACTCATGAATGCTATTCGTAATCCAACTAAGGACCTTGTGCCTAGTTGTTTCCGCCATATGGACTACATCTGTCAGCATTCTTCTGAAGCATGCTATATCCACAGCACGGAGAATGTCATGGCAGACAACCTTTCCCACATATGTGTGCTAACTGCACCACTGAATCTGGAGGAATTTGCCCAAATACAAGTTGATGGCGATGATATATTGTGAATATAATCAGACAATGGCTCATCGCTCTCTGTGCAGCCCCCTATAGCACTTGATTCAGCAAACCCTGTCTTTTGTGACACCCCTAAGGGCACACTCCCCCCCCCCCCCCCCCCCCCCCCGGTCCCTGTCGCACTTCGTCATAGGGTTTTTACCACTTTACATGGCTTATCTCATCCTTGGACACGACCCACAAAGCAGCTGGTTACAGAGCACTTTGTCTGGCCTGGTGTGGAGCATGACTGTAACACGTGGAGGCATGTGTGCATTCCTTGCCAGCGCAGCAAGGTCAGCAGGCACGCTCGACCTCATTTCAGCAAGTTTTACATCCCAAAGTTAATGGCTAATATGAAGAATAAAACACAATGTCTTTAACTGGAAGGTCCTCCATGTTATGGTTAGGCAGCGGGCACTGTCCATGTAGCGGCTGTTGTACTGCGACACTAGGCAGTGGCCATATTGAAACAGGTAAGATTAGATGGCTGCCAGCATGGGATGGGCGTAAGTAACAGTTCACTTCTAACCAAGTTCAAAGGAGGTACACTTGTCCTCTCCGTGTTTCAAACGGCAGAGGTGATGGGGCCCATTACACTTGCACTGCAAGTCACAGGTAGATCCATTGTGGTATAAACGATTCAGTTTGGCATTCGATGTGAGCAAATGATGAAATCACGCATAAATAATGCTGGATGACATGTCGACGGTGTCACGGTCACCACTTTGGCTATTATGGAAGATTAGTTGAGAGATAACACACTCAATATTGAATACACATTTATTGGTTACTCGTAACAAAGAATGGCTGTTACACATCTGCATGCCGAAAATTCACACAAGAACATACTAGCAGAATAAAGGAATGTGCCAAGGATAGGACACTCTGCGCCTGAGACGCCACTTTTGTATACAAGATTTACTGGGCCAATAAATAAATAAGAGTAATTTTTTATTTCATTGTATCACATCATCATCTGCAGAGCTGTTGCTGTTGTGATCTTTGTTAGAGGATTGGTTTGATGCAGTTCTCCACCGACTATTGGTTTCACAGCTATCCACACTGGCGTGTCTGACTGTGGTGAAGAAACCACAAGGTTGGTACAGACAGTAGCACTATCATAAACAACGAGTCAATCACACTGTTTAGTGAAAATATTATTTGAAGAATGTCTAGAACATTTTAAGGCAGTCATGTTGATGTAAAATTTAACTCTTTCTTAAATATGTTACTACTGAATTTGAGTTTTGTTTTCCCCAAAAACTAATAGCAGCAAAGTTAAACATCACTACATTGCAAAAGCTTCTATTCTCATTCTGACTTTAATGTTTATCATCCTCATTACACGCCTTTATAAATAATTTCAGTAATGACTCTCTAACATTTATATTTCGTATTGGCAAATTCCTCTTTGCAAATATGCATTTCTTACTATCATCAACCTGTATTTTACAAGCTGTTTGTGTCTGTGTATGTGCGGATGAATATGTGTGTGTGTGCGAGTGTACACCTGTCCTTTTTTCCCCCTAAGGGAAGTCTTTCCGCTCCCAGGATTGGAATGACTCCTTACCCTCTCCCTTAAAACCCACATCCTTTCGTCTTTCCCTCTCCTTCCCTCTTTCCTGAAGAAGCAACCATCGGTTGCGAAAGCTAGTAATTCTGTGTGTGTGTTTGTGTTTTTTGTTCATTGTGCCTGTCTGCCGGCGCTTTCCCGCTTGGTAAGTCTTGGAATCTTTGTTTTTAATATATTTTTCCCATGTGGAAGTTTCTTTCTATATATATATATATATATATATATATATATATATATATATATATATATATATATATATAGTGAGGATACAGTGAAGATCTCTAGCTCTTTAAATAAGTGTCTGTAGGATGATATTGGATGAGCTCCAGCAATTATTCTGATTACACGCTTTTGAATAATGAACACTCTTTTACTCAATGATGAGTTACCCCATAATATGATGCCATACGAAAGCAGAGAATGAAAATAGGTGTGGTAAGTTAATTTACTCTGATGTATGTATATCGCAAAATTTGCAATGACCCTAATAACATAAGTAGCTGAACTCAAACGTTTTAACAGATCCTCAGTGTTTTTTTCCAGTTCAACCCTTCATCAATGCATACACCAAGAAATTTTGAATATTCTACCTT